>NW_026114290.1:0-180985 GCF_018139145.2 Gymnogyps californianus | reverse complement strand
GGGGGTTTTGTTCCGGGGGTCTGATGACGGGTCGTCCCCCCTCCATGGGTTTCATCTCCGTCCCTAAAAAGCAGCGGTTCCTGTCAGAGGTTATCGGGGTCCCCCCCCCCGGGAGCCCCGTGGCGAGAGGGAATCGCCCCGGGGTGACGGGGGGTCTCAGCCACCGAAATTGGGGGTGATGGGGGGTCTCCACCACCAAAATGGGGGGAGATGGGGTCTCCGCCATGGAAATGGGGGGTCATGGGGTCTCCGCCATCAAAATGGGGGGTGATCGGGACTCAGCCACCAAAATAGGGGGTGATGGGGTCTCCACCATCGAAATGGGGGGTGATGGGGTCTCAGCTGCTGAAATAGGGGGTGATGGGGGTCTCCACCACCAAAATGGGGGGGTGATGGGGGTGTCCACCACCAAAATGGGGGGTGATGGGGACTCAGCCACCAAAATAGGAGGTGATGGGGGTCTCTGCCACCAAAATGGGGGGTGATGGGGTCTCCACCACCAAAATGGGGGGTGATGGGGGTCTCCGCCACCAAAATGGGGGGGTGATGGGGTCTCTGCCACCAAAATGGGGGGTGATGAGGCCTCCACCATCAAAATGGGGGGTGATGGGGGTCTCTGCCACCAAAATGAGTGGCGATGGGGGTCTCAGCCACCAAAACGGGGGGTGATGGGGGTGTCCACCACCAAAATGGGGGGGTGATGGGGTCTCTGCCACCAAAATGAGGGGTTATGGGGGTCTCAGCCACGAAAATGGGGGGGTGATGGGGACTCAGCCACCACAATAGGAGGTGATGGGGGTCTCCGCCACCAAAATGGGAGGGTAATGGGGTCTCCGCCACTAAATGGGGGGTGATGGGGGTCTCCGCCACCAAAATGGGGGGAGATGGGGACTCAGCCACCAAAACACGAGGTGATGGGGGTCTCCACCACCAAAATGGGGGGAGATGGGGTCTCTGCCACCAAAATGGGGGGTGATGGGGGTCTCCGCCACCAAAACACGAGGTGATGGGGGTCTCCACCACCAAAATGGGGGGAGATGGGGGTCTCTGCCACCAAAACACGAGGTGATGGGGGTCTCCACCACCAAAATGGGGGGAGATGGGGTCTCTGCCACCAAAATGGGGGGAGATGGGGGTCTCCGCCACCAAAACACGAGGTGATGGGGGTCTCCACCACCAAAATGGGGGGAGATGGGGGTCTCCGCCACCAAAACACGAGGTGATGGGGGTCTCCACCACCAAAATGGGGGGAGATGGGGGTCTCCGCCACCAAAATGGGGGAGATGGGGGTCTCCGCCACCAAAACACGAGGTGATGGGGATCTCCACCACCAAAATGGGGGGTGATGGGGGTCTCTGCCACCAAAATGGGGGGTGATGGGGTCTCCGCCACCAAAATGAGGGGCGATGGGGGGTCTCCGCCACCGAAATCGGGGGGGGGGGCCATCGGAACCGGCGCGTCCCCGGACTCACGTTGCGGGATGTGCGCGGGCGGTTTGATGCTCTCCGGGTGTTTCGGCGGATCTTGCCGCAACGGGGGGCTGAAGGTCTCGTTACGGATGACGGGCGAATGCATCTTCTCCTCCTTCCCCACCAGGGGTTGGGACTGGACGACGGAGGCGGCTCTCATCTCCTGCCGCCGGGGAAAAAAAGCCCAAAGGGTCACCAAACGTTCGGGGACGCCCTTCCCTCATTCCCCCCCCCACCCCCCTCCAAGCCCATCCCCAAATTCCCGATGCAAACCGCTGGCCCCTGGGCTTTCGGCGCTCGCTCCCAAGCCGCTGGTGGGAAGACGATGGGTCCCCGTCGGTCGGGACCCCCGCGGTTGGGTGCTCTGCTTTCCTTTTTACCTGTTTTTTTGGCTGGATAGTTTGTTGAGGTGGCGACTGGTGGACCAAACCCTGGAACTGCGGCATCTGTGGGGAATGCATCATGAGAGGGGAAGGGGCTTCCCTCAAGTGACCTGGGAACAGTTTGGCATCAATCAGTTAACCGTCGTCACCACCGGGTACGCCAAACATCACCCGAAAAAAGCCGGTCGGCGCACGCCATCAACCCGTGGGACAAACCCTTCCCTGGACGAAGCGTGGTGGCACCGGGATGTCCCCAACGGACCCCAGCCACCTCCTCCCAGCCGGTACCGCCGCCGCGAGCCAACGCCGGAGAGCAGAAGATGCTCCAAGGCTGCGCGGTGGCTCGTCCTGCCTCGGTGATCCTCGTTTGTGGTGTCCCCCCCATAATTCGACCCTTTCTGCTCCTTCTCCTGGTGGTCCATCAACATTCCCGGCTGTAAAACCGCTCCCCTAGGACACCCAAGCGTTGACGCTGCCCTGCCTGCGCTTCCCCCTGCCTGCACCTCTCCCTGCCCGCACTTCCCCCTGCCCGCACCTCTCCCTGCCCAGCGCCACGGAGGCAGGACGCGTTGGCTCTACAAGCAACGGGAGGTTTTTGGGAGCCGGCAGGCTCCACCTCGGGCACCGTGTCCACGTTTGCCACCTCGGGCATCACGTCCAAGCTGCCTGCAGCAGCTCTGCAGGCAGGAGAAGCGGCTCCAAAGCGCTGCCTGCCCTCACCTGGCTCCATCCCTTCAAATCCATGGATTTTGTCCTACCTACGCCCACGGGGGTGACTTCGGAAGCGAAGACCCAAGGGGCCACAACCCGAGGAACCACGCGGCCAAGCAAAAGCAGGAGCGAGACATCCCCAAACCGCAGAGGTTTTATGGATGCCCGGTCTCGGAAGCACGACGCTGCCGGAGTTATCCCGGCCGGAGACGTTCTCCATCGGGAACGTCGGTGGTGGCACCACCGAGCTCACGGCTATCGTGGAGATCTGGGATCTCCCAAGCCAACCTTGAAGGCTGAGCCCCGTGGCCACGTTATCCCGGCTGCTTCCTCTGATTTCTGGGATGGCTGGAGGGCATCGCACCGGGTTTCCCCGCCCCAGATCATTCCTTCTCCTCCGCCCGGCAGCCAGGCAGCTGCGTTATCGGAGGCCGCGCGCCGAAAAAACACCGGGAAACCCCCGCGGGGCAGCCACAGCCCTGACTTGGTCTAAGACCGGGGCGGGGGGGGAGCAGACCCCCTGCCTCCGTGAGAGAGACCACCCAACGCTGGCACCCAGCCAGGACGGCGACAAACGCAAGGCCAGCGCTCTCCGACATCAGAGCCGCGCCGAGACTCAAAAGACCTTGAGGTCTTCAAAGATTTGAGAACCTCGAGACCCTCGAAACCTTCGAGAGCCTCAAAAATGAGATCCCTGAGATCCTCAAAACTTTGAGATCCTCAGAACTTTGAGATCCTCAAAACTATGATATCCTCTAGATCCTCCAAAACTTGAGATCCTCGAGATCCTCAAAACTTTGAGATCCTCAAAACTATGATATCCTCTAGATCCTCCAAAACTTGAGATCCTCAAGATCCTCCAAACTTTGAGATCCTCAGAACTTTGAGATCCTCAAAACTATGATATCCTCTAGATCCTCCAAAACTTGACATCCTCGAGATCCTCCAAACTTTGAGATCCTCAGAACTTTGAGATCCTCAAAAATATGATATCCTCTAGATCCTCAAAAACTTGAGATCCTCAAGATCCTCCAAACTTTGAGATCCTCAGAACTTTGAGATCCTCAAAAACATGATATCCTCTAGATCCTCCAAAACTTGACATCCTCGAGATCCTCAAACACTTGATATCCTCAAATTTTTGAGGATTCGGGATGGAAAGAGGCCTCGCCGGGCGGTTACGTCAGGCTCCGGCTAACTGGGGCTTGCTGCGCGCCCACCGTCGTCTACCAACGGGTGCTGGCGGAGCTCAGAGGACGCACGGAAACCGCCCCGCCGCCCCGTACCCCTTCCTCGTTCACGCAACGCAACTTGGCTTCAAGCCGTAGACTCAACCGCCGTCCCCGACTCCCGCTCACCGGTCGAGTAGGGATCAGGCTTATGGTGCCGCGGCGACGGGTGATGCTGGATGACCTGCTGCGGTTTGGCCGGCTGCGGCGGCGGGGGCGGCGGGGGCGGTTGCGGGGGCGGATGTTGCTGCGGCGGAGGTTGGGGTTGGGGGATGTGGGATGGGAAGGGCATGGGTTGCATGTGCATGGGCCGCGGCGGCGGCTGGTGCTGCAGCTGCTGCACCGCGGGGTGAGCCGGCGGCTGCAGGGGCGGCTGCGGTTGCGACTGGACCTTCACTGAAGGGAGAAGAGGAGTCTGCGGCTGCACTTTTTGCAGCTGCTGAAGGTAGAGCTGCATCTGGCTGGTGCTCAGAGGCAGGTTGTGGTGCGGCGGCGGAGGTTCTTCGTCCTCCAGCAGGACCTGGGGAGGTTGGGGCAGAGGCGGTTGAGGAAGCATGGGTTGCTGGCTGATGGCCGGCGAGACGGCCGGCGGACGCGAAGGCTTCGGGGGTAGCGCCGCGGCTCGGTTGCTGGGTCTCGAGGGCTGCTGAGGCAGAGCGTTGTGCAAAGCTGGGGAGAGAGGGAAGGACACGGTGGCACCGCGGACGTCGGGAGTGGAGAACCTCCCCTTGCCCGCCCACCGCTCCTCCATCCCCGTCATCCTCCGGGAGGAAGAGAAGCCCACCCGACGCCATCCTCTTCCTCCCAGCTCGAGGAAGGGCCCCGCGTCGGGCTTGTTGCCAAGAAGCCGCGCTCACCTGGAGGAGACACCACGGCATGCTGGTTGAGGTGGGGAGGAGTGCTGTGCTCGGGCGGCTGGGGGAGATGGGGCGGCATCTCCGGTTGAGGGAGATGCATGATGGGTTGGGTGAAATGCGTCATGGTGTCGAACATATTCCCCGGCAGCGGGTGCTCCAGGACGGGGACTTGGGCGGGGACGAAAGGCGGTGGAGAAGACTTCATCGGCGGAGGAGCTTGTTGAGGGACAGGCGGCGGCGGGGGCGGCGGCGGAGGCTGCTGGGGCGGTAAGGGCTGCGGCGGTAAGGGCTGCGGCGGCGGAGGGGGCGGAGGGGGCTGCTGCGGTTGCGGCGGCGGCGGCGGCTGCGGCGGCGGCGGTTGCTGCTGCATCGGTTGATGGTGGTGATGGTGATGCTTAAAGGAGGAAGAAAAAAAACCAACACCGGTGAGTTACCAAAACACTTTCTCGGTCAACCAAAACATCTTCCCCATCACCAAAATGCCTTCCTGGTCACCCAAACATCTTTTTGGTCACCAAAATGCCCTCCCGGTCACCGAAACTCCTTTTTCAGTCACCAAAATGCCCTCCCGGTCCCCCAAACACCTTTTCGGTCACCAAAATGCCCTCCTGGTCACCCAAACACCTTTTTCAGTCACCAAAATGCCCTCCCGGTCACCCAAACACCTTTTTCAGTCACCAAAATGCCTTCCTGGTCACCCAAACACCTTTTCGGTCACCAAAATGCTCTCCCAGTCACCCAAACACCTTTTTCAGTCACCAAAATGCCCTCCCGGTCACCCAAACACCTTCTTCAGTCACCAAAATGCCCTCCCGGTCACCAAAACGCATCTCCGGTCACCAAAACGCCTCCCCAGTCACCGAAATGCCTTCCCGGTGTACTTTCAACCATCGCCCCCAATTCCGGGCTGGCATGGGACAGCTTCCAAGCAAAGCAAAAGCCTCTTTGGCCGAGCACGGGGAGGGCATCGACGCAGTCGAGCGCGCCGGCAACGGTTCTGCCGGCGTTCCCGGCGCTGCCGAACCTCCCCGGGGATTCAATCCCAACTCAAACAAGATGAGAAGGACGCCGCGTCTCCTACCTTTTTTTGCTCTCGTCCCGAATGCCCTTTCTTCTTCAATTTCGGTGCCATTTCTGCCAAAAAAGAAGGGGAACAGAGCAAACGTTAGTACCCCAAGCAGTGCCGCTCTACCCCATCGCCCCCGTAAAAACTCAACGGCACCGATTCGGTACCAACGACGGCAAAGGAGAAGGTTTTAGGCATCAATCAAGCCGGATTTCCCCGGAGACCTCTTGCCCGGAGGCTCGGGGTTTTCACCGCCACGCTGTCGCAAAAAGGAGGAGAAAATTGTAGCGAAAAGGAGAAGAAAATGAAGGCGAAGACCCCTGGTCTCCTTCCACCGGCATCGTCGCGGTGGAGAAGGACCCAACGGCCAAGAAAAACCATTGCTCAACCAGACTCAGCTATTCCAGGAATGCCGCCTTGCTCCGAAGGGGGAGATAAGGAGCGAGAAACTTGGCAGAAGGAATAAAAAAAATAAGATATCAAATATCCCGGCTACGCAAACAGCAATTTTCCATCCCCCTTTCCTCCTAAATCCGCGGGTTTGGGTTTGCTGGCTTCCCGCGGGACGATCTCTCACGCCTCCTCCCCTCCGGAGATATTTTTAAAGCATCGTCATCGAAAACAACTGGTTTGAGTTTGGGTCCAGGGCGACGATTTCCCAGGATTTCCTCCGCAAACCATGCCAAGAAACGGCGAATTAACAAAAATACATTGTCCGAGATTGCTTATCCAGCCACATAAATCCCTCGGCGGTGGGATTTTTGCCTTTATTTGGCGCGGTGTTTGGATATGCCCGGCTAAACACGACGGATAAAACCCTCGCGGCGACAATTTTTTTTTGGGGGGGAAAGCTCCCGATCCTCAGGGATCATCTCCCAAATGGGATTTTCCCTTAAATCCCTCCTGAAATTAGATTAATTTCTTAAATTTACTCCTTCACCTCTGCTTTTTTTAATTATAAGGCAGCACCAGTGACCGGTATCAGCACCGGAGTGTGCCCAGACACCTGGTGACGGGCTGTGTTGGGCCAGTGGTGCCGTTTTGAAGCCGAAGTAGATAAAAAAGTAGGGTTTTTTGGGGAAAAATACCAACCAAAAAATGGTTGGGAAGGGGAGAAAGGAAAATCTCAGCCCCGGGCACTCAGCTCCTATTAATCTGCCTGCAAATGTTTGGTTTTAAATATAAAAAGTATTTGGTTGTGAGGTGGAAAAGGCTTTTTGAGCCCGTGGTTGCCGATTCCCGACATTACAGCCTGGATCCGGCGGATCCACGGATAATGGAAAAGCGGGCGAGGGGAAGAGGAAGGTTGCAGGGGATGCCGGCATCCAGGGACGCGGTGAAGAGTGAGACGGGGATTAAAATGCCGCCGGGGTGTTGGGAAGAGGAGAGGTGGGATTCCTCGGAGCATCACGGTGACGGGTTGGGTGCTCACGGATTTGGATGGGCATTTGTGGCTCCAAATGGGTGCCCATGGATCCGGATGGGCTTCCAGGGATCTGGAGGAGCATTCCTGACTCCGGATGGCCATCCGTGGCTCCAGATGGCCATCCATGGCTCAAGATGGGTGGCCGCTGCTCCGGATGGGCGTCCATGGCTCCAGATGGGCATCCGCAGCTTCAAATGGGTGTCCACGGATCTGGATGGGTGTCCGCTGATCCCGACTGTCATCCACGGCTCCGGATGGGCGTCCACTGATCCAGACGGGCATCCACGGCTCCAGACGGGCATCCACAGCTCCAGACGGATGCTGGCTGTGAACCCTCCTTCCAGAAAGACCAAGACCTGACGTCTTCTGCCATCAAGAGGGAAAAGTGCTTTGCAGGACTTCACTGCTCGTCCCACTGATGCCGGGGAAGAAGCAAGGACAAGAAGCGGAGAGAAGTTTCTCCGGCAAACGCTCCCTACGGATAAGAGACGTGTGGGCGCAGCTATTGGGGAGTGGAGGCGGCTTCACAGAGCTCCCCCCAGTTTCCGTCTCATCCTATTTAATCAAGATAAAAGCGCTCACGGGACGGTAAAGAAAACCCAGAATCGGGAGAAACACGCAGAGCGCAGGTGTCGGGTGGGAAGAGAGAAGAAAAGCTGCGGACTAAGCCGGGATCAGGAGGGATTAAGCATCGGTTCCCAAAAAAAGCCAGGCGATAGGGCTGAGCACATCCCTGCTCCCATTTTGGGTGGGAAGAGGAGCTGCTACAGCTCAACCGCGAGCATCTGCTGCTCCAAAACCCACTTCTTCTCCGGCGTTGCTCCGTCGGGGAAGACGGTTGCGCTCTTCTCCATCCATCCTCTGACGTGCCACGACCCGGCTGTTCTCCCAGGGGAGCTTTTTTGGCGTAGGCTTTGCCATCGTTCTTGGTACGAGCCAAATATCGCCACAACGAACCGAGGCAAGACCTCGGAGCAGGATGGGTGAATCCTGCCACTTGAATCGCCCAATCAACCGTGACCGCGGCTGAAAGCATCTGCCGGTGAACGGACGCTTTGGGAGACCCTTCACCAAGAAGACGAAGCCAATGGAGACCATGAGTGGCAAAGCCACAACGGTCCTGGGGGGATCACCCGGTGGCATCGGTGATTTCAGAGACGCAATGAGCTTGGCTAACCCAACCGAAGGACGAACCTTCTTCACCGGTGAAGACGGTTGTTGGGTTACAGTCGGTATCGCGTGGTTCAGCATCTCCCCGGGGAGCAAGAGCACCGAGAAGAAGCCCCGTCCCATCTCCGACCCCGACGGCATTTCACGCTGGCCAGAGATGTCTCCACCGAGAAGACGAAGCCAACGGAGACCACGAGCGGCAAAGCCACGATGGTCCCGGGGGAATCACCCGGTGGCACCGGTGACTTCGGAGATGCCAACCCCACCGAAGGATGAAGCTTCTTCACCGTTGAAGACGGCTGCTGGGTTACAGCCGGCGCTGTGTGGTTCAACATCTCCACCGGCGTCTCCCCGGGGAGCAAGAGCACCGAGAAGAAGCCCCGTCCCATCTCCGACCCCGACGTTGTTTCACGCTGGCCGGTTAAATCTCATCCGTGGGGCTAAAAATCACTGGGATTAAAGAAAAAGGTAATTTCCGTGATGTCATTTCGAGATGTTTTTAGAGCAGAAAGGTTAAATCGGTGCACGAGGCTCCGCTCCTGCCGGCGTGCTGGCAGCCACGTGTATGTATTTTATTTTACCCTAAATCCTCATCTTTTACTCCCACCCAAATTTACCCAAAATAGCGAAACACCGACATACAGTTCGCTATCAGCATAATTTCCACATTACTGGTTAAAATTCCATGATTATACAAAAAAGTGCATTTTCCGTAGCAAGCCACTTTATTGATTTTATTATTTAAAAATAAAAATATCAAAGCTATACAGTTTTTCTCTTTTTTTGGGGGGGGGAGCAAAGAAGCTGGTGGTTACATGGCTGCGAAATCCCGAAGCATGCAAGAGAGAATATAAAAATAAACAGATTTATATAAAGTATTTGTAGCAGATCAAGGTTAAGTGGAAAAAAACAAATCTAAATAAAAGCGGTTACGGAAACAGCTTGTTCGTAGTTAAATTCATCCCGATTTTCCAAGTCTGGTGCGTTCAGGAAAAAACTAGATCTAAAATTACAAGTTTGCTAAAAACATGCAGTTACACATTCCAATAAAATCACGATCCCACGTTAATTCCCCCTGCGTCTCCCGGGAAAATAACAAACTCATTTGGGGAAAATGTAACAAATGCTAAAAGCGACTCGAGTTTAAAAAAAAAAAACCCAAGCCCACCCAAAAAGCAACTTTTCGATATGATACGGGTGACAAATATCGGTTTTTTGGATAGGAAAGGGACTCCCTATCCGGTTTCAGGGCAGCAGAGCCGCGACGGGGCCTCCTGGATTTGGCAGCGGATGACGTTTTTTTACTGGAAAATATTCATTTTAACTAATTCTGCTCTTGGAGACCGGAGCGGTGGCTTCATTCACCCCACGGACCCCGCAAATCCCCCCAAAACTGGGCACGCCGGCGACTGCGGCGCTGCCGGAAGAACGACCGGGTTGGCTGTTATTCTCCAAATCCCATTAAATACACCAAAATTTGCCTAATTTGACCCAAAAGCTGCTTGACCGGGTGCTGGATACTACACCCAAGGAGGGGATGCTCAACCCGGAGCCGCTCCGCCGCAGCAAAGACGCGTCGCCGCCGGCAAAGTGGGACCCCGCAGCGTAACCGCGAGGTGCCGTACGGCGCTTGGGCGTCTTTTCGGTGAGACTCAACCTCAAGCAAAGCGATCGGGAAGCGTTTTTAGGGTAAAACTGAAGGGATTTGGGTTTTTCTCAGCACTGTTATCGGCACCGAGGTGCTGCCTGCAGGCAGGGCTGCCTGCGGCGGTGTAAAGCCACGTGATGCCTCGCTGCCTGTTGCCTGACTCCCTGCCTGCACGCCAACCATCCGCCGACGATGATTTGAGTTTCTTCTAAGTCAAGGTTAACCGGCACGGCCGCGGTTCCTGCCTGTACCTGTGCCGTGGCACCTTGCCGTGGGGCAAACGCGGCTAAACCGAGCCTAACAGATCTCTCTCCTCTCCCGCCGAGCGCCAAAGCTGGCGATGAGCTGGGGGAAGACTGCCGTTAGACCAACGAGGGACTCTTAAATCCTTCCTATCGTACACCACGGCCGAGAAACCGAGCCTGGGAAGGGGGCAAAAAGGAGCAAATTATTTCCACGGGCACAAATCGACTTGCAAAACTAAACGCTCGGGTTAAATCAATCCACCTCTCTCTCAAACTCCAAGGAAAATGGATCGAGGACTCAAACTCACTGGAAGAAACCAGCGCACGGAGGACGCGGGGCGTACCGCGGTGGCTGGGACTGAGCTGCGGCAGCACCCACAGCCGGGGGTACCCGCGGGTTCAGCCCGGGTGCCTGCGATTTAAACCGGGGTAGCTGGGAACGAAACGCAGGCACCTGCGGATTAAACCTTTACATTAAAGCCAGGTGCCTGCACATTGAACTTGGGTAGCTTTGAATTAAACCCGGGTAACTCTGAACTAAACCCGGGTATCCACAAATTAAACCTGGCTACCTGCGGATTAAACCCATACTCTGAATTAAACCAAGTACCTGCGAATTAACCAGCATCCGCAGATCAGGTCTTTGAATTAAAACCAGGTACCTGCGAATTAAACCCAGGTCTGAACTCCGCAGATTACCAGGTACTTTGAACTAAACCCAGGTATGTGCGAATTAAACCTGAGTACTTCTGAATTAAACCCAGGTACCTGCAAGTTAAACCCGAGCACTTTCGAATTAAACCCAGGTACCTGCGAGTTAAACCCGAGTACTTCTGAATTAAACCCTGGTACGTGCGAATTAAACCCGAGTACTTCTGAACTAGATCCAGGTACGTGCGAATGAAACCCGAGTACTTCTGAACTAAACCCAGGTACCTCTGAATTAAACCCGAGTACTTCTGAAGTAAACTCAGGCACCTGCGAATAAAACCTGAGCACTTTCAAATTAAACCCAGGTACCTGCGAATTAAACCTGAGTACTTCTGAATTAAAACCGAGTCGAATACCTAGTTCGAATTAAACCCAGATACCTGCGATTAAACCGAGTACTTCTGAACTAGATCCAGGTACGTGTGAATTAAACCCAAGTACTTCTGAACTAAACCCAGATACCTCTGAATGAAACCTGAGTACTTCTGAATTAAACCCAGGCACCTGCGAATGAAACCCAAGTTCTTTTGAATTAAACCCAGGTAGCTGCGAAAGAAACCCGAGTACTTCTGAACTAAACCCAGGTACGTGCGAATTAAACCCGAGTACTTCTGAACTAGATCCAGGTACGTGCGAATGAAACCCGAGTACTTCTGAACTAAACCCAGATACGTGCGAATTAAACCCGAGTACTTCTGAACTAAACCCAAGTACCTCTGAATTAAACCAGACACTTCTGAATTAAACCAGTACTGCAAATTAATCCGACTACTTTGAATAAACCCAGGCACCGAGAATTAAACCTGAGTACTTCTGAAGTAAACCGAGGTACCTGTGACTTAAACCCGAGTACTTCTGAACTAAATCCAGGTACCTCTGAATTAAACCCGAGTACTTCTGAAGTAAACCCAGGTGCCTGCGAATGAAACCCGAGTACTTTCGAATTAAACCCAGGCACCTGCAAATTAAACCCGAGTACTTTCAATTAAACCCAGGTACCTGCAAATTAAACCCGAGTACTTTCAAATTAAACCCAGGTACCTGCGAGTTAAACCCGAGTACTTTCGAATTAAACCCTGGTACGTGTGAGTTAAACCTGAGTACTTCTGAATTAAACCCTGGTACGCGCAAATTTAAGCTGAGTACTTCTGAATTAAACCCAGGTAGCTGTAAATTAAACCGAGTTCTTTTGAATTAAACCCAGGCACCTCTGGATTTAAGCAGGGTACTTCTGAACGAAAACCTGGGCACCTCTGAAAGAAAACGTGGCTACCTGCAATTTAAACCCAGGTGCCCCCGCATGAAAGCCGGGTACTTTTTGAATCCCAAGAGGTACCCGCTAATTAAATCCGACTCCTTGCGATTTAAACCCGGATACCTCCGAAGGAAACCTGAGGGATCTTCAGCGCCGCGACGCCACGACGTCCCAGCCGGCGATTAACCCAGCCGGACGTTAACGCCTCTCCTCCTGCAGACAGGGCCGGTAACTGCTTAGCAGAAGCACTCAAAAAAGATTTGCTGAAAGCAGCTCCCCGACCCCAGAAACGGGTTTTCCGGCATCGCTGAGCCAGCTCCAACCCCGACTTCTAATCCTTCACACAGCAGAACCGCGCTGCCGCAGCCTTCGGCAAGCTGCAAAGCCTTTTCCTTTACGCAACCGCGTGAACCACGGCGGATAAATGCAATTTTCCTTCGGGAAATTTCAGCAGGAAAGCAAAATTAGCAACCGCAAACTGACTGAGGCGCAGATTTAATCGCTGAAGTTTTAATCGCCGCTATTAGTCACTGCAGCTGCGTGATTTCTCTCCCCGACCGCTCTTTCGGGGATCCTGGGAAGCATCTCCCAAAATATCCGAGGGATAAAATAACCCCGCTCAGCCGAGCGGCGAGGACGAACAGGCAGAACCCGCCTGGTTTGCCGTTAAATAACCCCAAATTTGGTGCCTAACCGAAAATAAGCCAGGTTTTACGTTGCCCGAGCCCCACGACAGCGGCACTTGCCGAACCCCGGCTAAACCGCCGTCCAGCCCAAGCGCCAACGCTTGAAGCCGGGAGAAGCATCCGAGATGCTCGGAGAGCTCATTCCCAGCCGTTTGCAAGCAAAAAAAATCCTACCTAGATGCTTCCAGGACGGCGTTTGGGGTCATTTGCATCCGCTAATTGCTAATTACAACAAGTTAAACCGGAATAACTCTCTCGATCGGCACCTCTGGTTTCCCAGAGCTCAAGGCAAAGGCTCAGTCCCATCTCCTACGCTACAAAACCGGTATGGGTTTTTTTTTTTCCCCCTTCCCTTTGAAGCCTCCCATTCGCAGAGTTTCAGCAGATTTTCGGCAAAACGCTCCCGATTTAATAAAACAACGTGTTTAACTGCCAGCTACCCGGAGGGACGGAGACGTCGCATGGATTCCAGCGGGTAAAATAAAAAGAATTCCGCTTTTAAAAGCTCTGCGTTGCAAAAAGGCAAGAGGCGGGCTCACGGGAGCCGCCGCCGAGCGGCAAAGCCACACTTGACCGAGAATAAAATGGAGCCGCAATTAATTCTAGCTTACAATTCCATCGCGTCCGCGTTCGCTTAGATGCGTTAGCGCTAACCGCCTCTTTTTTTTTTTCTCCGATAAAGCCAAGCAAATGCAAAAATCAAGGTTAAAAAAAAAAAATCAAATCCACGTTATCGACTTCCGCCACCCGTTTTCAAATCACAAAGCTCCGCCGCACAACGGAATCCCACCGCACAGCGGCTCGGTGGGCAAATAACAGCTTCGTTAATAGAAAATAAACGGTTAAGATGCCGGATCTTATTAAAAATTGCAGGGTACATTTTGAAGCTTACCAGCAAATTTTAAATCTAATTCTCCGCTTACGGCAGCGCAGGTATTGCCACGATTATCCTCCCGGGAAAAGAAAACAACCAACCATAAATAGATGAGTATTTTACAACAGCAAAACGAACCGCCTCGTCCCGCTCGGGGTCGTTAAGAGACCGTAAACTAACAGGACAACGCTCGGTGTCAAAAATACGTCTGAAAATGTCTTAAAACTTCTTAAAAGGTCTTTTAGAAGGTCTTAAAACCTCTTAAAAGGTCTTAAAACCTCTTAAAACATCTTAAAACCTCTTAAAAGGTCTTAAAACCTCTTAAAAGGTCTTAAAATGTCTTAAAACACAACTCAAAAGTGATTGAATGGTAACGTTGCAAATACCGGGATGGAGAAGATCTACCGGATTTTGGGCAAATCCCTGCGGTCAAGGGTTTTCATCGTGTATTTTACCCGAAAGAGGCGGAAAAAATGGTTTAGGAGAGCAAAAACTCATTGGCATTGGAAATTAATTGAATCAAAGAGATTAATTCTCGTAATTAACCTCCTACCCGAAGCGTTACGGGTCGGATTCGTCCCCCGATGGCGCTAACTCCGGCGTAGACCGAGGGTATCCGTGCCGGAGCCGCGTTGGTTAAGCCTCTTCCAAGCACCGGGGCGGGAGCCCAACCTGGATAACGTCGGTCTACGTCGGCCAAACAAATCCTAAACGCTCACAGCCAGGACGGCAAACGCCGGAAAGATGTCGGATTTGGGGAAAAGCGGCCAAAAAGAGGACAAAAGGATTTAAATACTCAAACGCAAGAGCAACCCGCCCTCCTCCGCATCCACCCAGCCACCGTTTGGGGAGAAACACTCAAAAAAGAGCATTTTTCCGTTCTATCGGAAGCTGGCTTTGCCGGAGCGAGAGCGGCACGGAGGAGATTTTGGTGCCTTTCTGGGTTTTAATTAGCGCCGCTCATTGTAAACGAGAAGGGTTTGGCACCGGCGCATCCTGAAAATTCCCACCTTACGTCTCGCATCCCCGCCGCCGCGCTCCGGAGGGATCCCCGAGATCATCCCTATAAATCATCACGCGAAACACAACCTAGGGCGAGGATCCTGCTACGCGGCTGAGGATCCGTCATCGGCTTTGAGGGGGGGAAAAAGAGAATTTTAAATAAAAACGCAATTTGGGGATTCGTAGCGGACGGGTTTAGCGGGTAAATTTTATCGGCCGGGTTCCATTTGGAAACGGGACGCCGGGATGAAGGCTCTGGATCGGGGAGGAGTTGACGTTGGCCAAGATGAAGGTGACAGGGTAAGGTGGGTCGCAATCGGCTGGTCGCTCCGGTTTATTTTGGTTGATGTGATCGCGAGCGCGGCGGAAATAGAGAGAAATCAGATAAAAACGCGGGGAAGGGCATAACTACGGCAGCTTTGGCTTTCCTCCGTCAAGCCAGGGCCGAATTTAGCGCCAAATAATTTCATTTTCTGATTGCCGAGAGTCAACCCTCAACACTCCATCAAAACCTTTCAATTTCCTTTAAAAAAAAAAAGAAAATAAAGCCCGATTCGATTCAAAATACATTAAAGCAGGTAAATATGTTCAAAGATAGCAGACTCCGGACTTATCCCAGACAAACACAGCCCTACAAAGCGGAGGATCGCTGGGAAGCGTTGCTAACACCGGCTCAAAGGCGAGTCCGATCAAATCCTGCTTTCTTTTTGGGGGGTTGATTTGATTTTGGGGGGATTTCTGCTCCTTTTTGCAGTGCTGTTTGCCCAATGCACCCAAGCCAGCTACGAAAAGAAATCCAAATTATTTTCTGCCATGTGCATCTCCTGATTTTCCAACCCGTTGGAGATGCCAAAGCCTTACCGTTGACTTAAATGCTGCGGTAAGCCCAGCTTAACTTCCGGAGTCCGAGCTGAGTTAGCAGCTAGGAGGAAAAACCGGCTTTAAGTGACGGCACAAGCTTTGCTTCCCTAAAAGCAAGGAGGGAACGCTAGCAAGGAAAGCGTAATCATGAAGAAGAACGTGAGAACAGCCTAATTTAAGCCTGAACGATGGTGGCGCGAGGGAGAAGCAGAGTTACGCGGAGCAGACGCCGCTCTGGTGATTTAAAATTTAAACTTGAATTTTAAATCCTTTTCCCTCGAGATCTGCCCGACGCCGTAAAATAAAAAGGCTTTTGACGCGTAAAACCCCGTTTCCTCCGTCTTTCCCCGTCCTCTGCGGCGCGAGCGGTGCCGGGGACGACGTTTTAAACCCCTCCTTTGAGGGAAAAATACAGCGTTTTTTTCTAAAAATACAAATCTAGGTCCTTAACCGGACAAGGAGCTACCTTGGCGCACGCCGGTTTTGTTGGCACCCGCGCTCACGTCTGAGTTCAGCAAGGAAAAGCTTACGGAAAAGCATCGTGGCGGGCTTAAGGATCGCCACGGACAACATGGCTACCGCCGAGCTGTCCGCGGCGAGCCCAAAACCGAGCAACACGCGGCGGCGTACATTGGTTTTTTTTCATTGGAAAGACCAAAAATAAAATAAAATAAAATAAAATAAAATAAAATAATTAAAAGACCGAGCCAGGAATGAAAACATATTTATTTATACAGAAACCAGGTCTAGGACTGAGTCGTTAAATAAGCTGCGTCTAACCTGTTTCTGAATCTTCGCTGTCGGAGGAGCTGGACTCGCTGGTGCTCTCAGACTCTGAGGAGGAGAACCCCTTCATTTTAGAGGAACCAGCAATTACATCCACTTTCTCCGCTGCAAGAAGACAACAGTGCGACATCGTTAAAGGCTAATTAATAATCCCGAGTCCTGCCTGCTCCTCCCAACCCTGCCCGCTCCTCCCAACCCTGCCCGCTCCTCCCGTTCCGACACCAGCGGCCAACTCCGGGGGCTGCGCAAGACCTGCAGCGTCCCGATATTCCTGCGGATGGGCCGAGCCAAGCTTTAATCCTGCGTCTCCCGCTTATTTCTATCGCTGATCCGCGCTAGCTGGGATGCAGCAGGGTCTCCGAGGTTCTTTGGGGTGATGATTTTTTTACGGGGCGGAACGCGCCGGGGGCTGTCCCCTTGTGTCACCATCCCAAGCGGGATGGGGACGTACCGAGGGGAGCCGGCCGGGATTTAAGCCCGTCCTAGCGGATGTTCGGCCGCGCGACAGGCGCTGGCTTGCTCAAGCGAGGACGTTCTTCATCCTCCTAAACCCCTCCGGGGTAGAAAGGTCTGGCTTTATCCAGCCGCTTTAGGCTGGCCTAAAACCAGGGGGGTGTCTTCTCCTCCTCCCTGCTCGTGCCCAGCCAGGAGCCGGTGCTTAATCCCGCGTGGCTGCGCGATACGGGGCTGAAAACTCGTTTTTTTCTTTTTAAGCTGCCTCAACTCGGCGGTGTGAGGAGGTGGCGGGAGGCTGAGGCAGCGGAAAAGTACAAAATTGCCTTTTTTTTTTTTTTAAAAAATAGCTTAAATGAGAAGAAAAACGGGCGGCTACAGCCTAGGCGTTGCTCCAGCCACCGGCGACGCTGGAGCCCTTCACTAAAACCCTCAAACCCTACAGAAAAAAAAAAAATATCTACACGTTTCGCTAGGGTACGGAAGGATAAAGAAAGCCGCCAGGATTTGGCCGGGTTTGTTTTCCACTCGGATTTTATCCCGGGAAGTCATCATTACCCCCCCGGCCACCGGAAATCAAAGCGATTCCCTTTAAATTCCCTTATTTCTCCCCCTGTCGCTGCCACATCCCCTTTTGCTGCGGGCAATTCATGTTAACAAGCGTTCAGCTGGTTTTTGGTAATTAGTAAAGATGTGTATTTATTATAGAAATACGTATGTTAAAATATTTTTAAAATTATAATTTAAAATTATTAAAATATATTGAAAAATAAAAATGAGTATAAAATATAGATGTAAAGGGAATTTATGGATATAACAAAAGGATATAAAATAGATCTTTAAAATAGAGTAAAATAGTAAAATAGATTAAAATAGATTAAAATAAAGTGTATCAAAATATATCAAACTATATTAAAATAGCCGCTAAAAAATGTATTAAATGTATTAGATTATATATGTATATGTATATGTATAAATATTATATATATGTATAAAATTAGACGTATTAAAAAAAGGGGGGAAAACCCTCTTCCACCTCCAGAAGCGGAGGCGGGAGGCGCAGGGAGCCCAAATCCCGCCAAATTCCCGAGCAAAACCCCCGCATCCGCCATCCGTCCGGTACGCCGGCGTCCCACGGATGCCGAGGGGGAAGGAATCGGTTTTCCCTCGCCTCGCCTCCGCTCCCCGTCCCGAAACCCAAAGCTCTGCCGCTCGTCCGAAAAGATCGTTAACGGACTTAAGAAAAAACCGCTGGCGTCAGCTCGAGACGTAACCGTTCGCGGCTCTTCGTGACAACGCCACTCGGAATTAAAAGAGGGATTATTCCGGGGCGCTACGGGAATTCGCGGCCTCGTATCAGCGCCGCTCAGCTCCAGCCCCGCGGCAGGATTTAATACACGTTGATGTGTCATCAGAGAAACGGTAAATTAAATAAAACGAAAGGAATTCCAAGAAAATCCTCTTTTTCACTGGACAAGGGTATCGAGCACCTCAATACCTGCCCCCGTCTTTTTTTTCCTACCCCTCTCTGGCTCGAGCCTGGGAAAACATCGTCGGAATAAGGAAAAAAAAACAGATTTTGAGGCTAAAAGGTACCTTGAGGTTTCCTCTTCTTCCGTAAACACGACGTGACGTATCTCTCCAGCTCCCGTAAGGTGGATGGTTTTAACGTCTCAAAGTCAATCTCGATCTCGTCGGGATTGGAGTTTTTGAGCGAGGGTTCTCTCGACTGGATGATATGGACAACTCGGCCCAGTTTCTCACCGGGGAGTTTATTAATGTCCAGGCTCAGCTGCCTCTTCTCCTCATAGGACATGGGTTTACACTTCTCCTCCTCCTCAGACTCGTAGGCTGGAGGGGGCTTGCTGTTCTTCACCGTCACAGGCTCCTTCTTACTACTTAAGAACAATTATAAAATGTTATTATAGAACAGATCCTAACGCCGAAAAGCAGCCGCTTGGGTCTAACCTCTTAAATGTAACCGCTAAATCGCTCTACTCCTAATATTTTCCCTTTCCATCCTGGAAACGAGCGTCTTTCTCATTTATAGCTTGAGCTTGAAGCTCATCCGTGAGGCTGGGATGCAGAAAGTTGAGCTCAACCTGCTGGTAGACAAGAAAGCTGAGCTCAACTTGCTCTTAGACAAGAAGGCTGAGCTCAACTTGCTCTTAGACAAGAAGGCTGAGCTCAACTTCCTCTTAGACAAGAAGGCTGAGCTCAACTTGCTCTTACACAAGAAGGCTGAGCTCAACTTGCTCTTAGACAAGAAAGCTGAGCTCAACTTGCTCTTAGACAAGAAGGCTGAGCTCAACTTGCTCTTGGACAAGAAGGCTGAGCTCAACTTGCTCTTAGACAAGAAGGCTGAGCCCAACTTGCTCTTGGACAAGAAGGCTGAGCTCAACTTGCTCTTGGACAAGAAGGCTGAGCTCAATCTGCTGTTAAGACAGCCAAGGCTGAGCTCAACTTGCTCTTAGACAAGAAGGCTGAGCTTAACTTGCTCTTAGACAAGAAAGCTGAGCTCAACTTGCTCTTGGACAAGAAAGCTGAGCTCAATCTGCTGTGAGACACCCAAGGCTGAGCTCAACTTGCTCTTGGACAAGAAGGCTGAGCTCAACTTGCTCTTGGACAAGAAAGCTGAGCTCAATCTGCTCTTAGACACCCAAGGCTGAGCTCAACTTGCTCTTAGACAAGAAGGCTGAGCTCAACTTGCTCTTGGACAAGAAGGCTGAGCTCAACTTGCTCTTAGACAAGAAAGCTGAGCTCAACTTGCTCTTGGACAAGAAGGCTGAGCTCAACTTGCTCTTAGACAAGAAGGCTGAGCTCAACTTGCTCTTGGACAAGAAGGCTGAGCTCAATCTGCTGTTAAGACAGCCAAGGCTGAGCTCAACTTGCTCTTAGACAAGAAAGCTGAGCTCAACTTGCTCTTGGACAAGAAGGCTGAGCTCAACTTGCTCTTAGACAAGAAGGCTGAGCTCAACTTGCTCTTGGACAAGAAGGCTGAGCTCAACTTGCTCTTAGACAAGAAAGCTGAGCTTAACCTGCTGTTAGACACCCAAGGCTGAGCTACCCGTCCCAATGATCGCTCTCCCAAAGAGCTGAGCGGCTCCAGGAGGTAATTCAGCAAGACAGGAGCAGCTCCGGAAGGGAATTCCTTACATCCGCACTCGGATGGACCGAGGCTCAACCGATGCCGCCTGCTTCTCGCCAGGAAAGGCAAGAGGTTGGGCTGTTTCAGAGCCTGACACCCCGTACGGAGAAGTAAAACCCAGCATCCGTAAAAAACATATGTTCCTAAGAAGGGGAAAAAAAAAACCCCAACTACGGGGACTCCTTGACGTCGCCGTCGGCGTCACCTACGCTTCGGGCACCTCAAAACCGACGGAGGTAAATTTGGAGATATTTATCCCACCGTTTGCAGCAGATCCAGTGCTAACGCAGTCACTGAATGAGGTCTGGGTAGAAAATCAGCCCAGAATCAGTAAAGGATGAGGTTACTGGTGTCACAGACGGTCCATTTCCCTAAAATAATCCGCTGCCGTGCCCGCCGGGGTCTACGCAAAGTCTGAACACGCTACGGTGAGGCCCGAGGACAGAGACAAGGCTCCAAGATCTTGCTCGTTATTTCCTTCCTTCTTAATTTCATCTCATTACAGCTAAATACGCCAAACAACTCCTTTTGGCCTCGGGTTAAACACCAAGCTCCTGCCTCCCCTTCGAGCCGGCAGCTGACAAGCGGTAGCGACTCAGCTCTCGGCATCTTACCTCTTAATTGAAAACCTACAGCTTCCAAAAAAAAACAGGGAGAGGGAGGAAAAATGAGAGGATTCCAGGATTTGAGATCCGACAGAGCGACTCCACGTGATTTTTTTTGTTTGCTTCCCTCCCTCCCGTACTCGGCAGCAGCCCCGCAGAAAAGCAGCAGCCCCGAAAACCCAAGCTAAACTCATGGTTGGGACCTGACCCTGAGCAACGCCTCCGGAGGCGAGGGGCTTGCTGCGAGTCGGGCCTAGCAAAGGCGTTACTCGGCAAGGATCCTGCGTAGAATTAAGTTAATTAGCGAAGGGGAAAGAAATAAATTAAAAAAAAAAGTCAGTGCCGTGCGGTAAAACAGAAGGATGACGTGCCGGAAGAGGGACAGGGCTGACCTGGAGGTGCTGCTGTTGCTGTTGCTTTTCTTGGCCTTCTTGGGTGGCGGTTCCTTGGCTTTGCTTTTCTTGGCGTCTTCCAGCTCGTCCTTCTTTTTGTGCTTCTCTTTCTTCTTCTCCTTCTTGTCTTTCTCTTTTTTCTTTGGTTTGTTCTGCTGCGGCTGGGACAGGGCTGCAAGCTGTTCGTGCACCGCTTTAAGCTGAGAGGCAGACACACACACACGCACACAAAGATCAAGATACTTTGGCCCAGCACCTCCTCCTTTTCCATATTAATTAACTTTTTTCTCTGCTGCCTAACGCCTTCTTATCTTTTACCATTAATTAAGTCGGTTCTTCCAGCTTTTTATCACACTTTTCTTTCTATTAAAGCATTGACCACTGCAAGAGGAAGGAGACAACCCCTTTAGGGTTATTTCTCCCCGCTAAGGCAGCAGTGGGCTGCTCGCTTCAGCAGCACTAGCGACGCTTTAACACACGATGCAAAGCACTAGCGACGCTTTAATTACCAGCACTAACGACGCTGTAATTACCAGCACTAACGATGCTAATTACCAGCACTAACGATGCCAGGACCGGGGAAGATGCGGGAGATAAAGCCGAGGGTTGGAGCGCTGCTCCTTATCTCGCGGGTTTCCCCCTCGCTGGGTAAATCCTCGCTCCAGCTCACGAGTTCAGGCAGCCCTGGAGCGTCCTGCCTGCTCAGGGGTGTCCTGCCTGCTCAGGGGTGTCCTGCCTGCTCAGGGGTATCCTGCCTGCTCGTGGTGCCCTGCCTGCTCAGGGGTGCCTGCCTGCTCAGGGGTGTGCCTGCCTGCCTGCTCAGGGTGTCCTGCCTGCTCAGGGTGCCTGCCTGCTCAGGGGTGTCCTGCCTGCTCGTGGGTGTCCTGCCTGCTCAGGGGTGCTGTCGGGTGTCCTGCCTGCTCGTGGGTGTCCTGCCTGCTCGTGGGTGCCTGCCTGCTCGTGGGTGTCCTGCCTGCCTCACGGGGTGTCCTGCCTGCTCAGGGGTGTCCTGCCTGCTGCTCAGGGTGCTCCTGTCCTGCTTCAGGGTGTGCCTGCTCCGGTGCCTGCTCCTCACGGGTGTCCTGCCTGCTCAGGGGTGTGCCCTGCCTGCTCAGGAGTGCCCTGCCTGCTCAGGGGTGCCCTGCCCTGCCTGCTCACGGGTGTCCTGCCTGCTTGCGGGTGTCCTGCCTGTTGACGGGTGCCCTGCCTGCTCAGGAGTGCCCTGCCTGCTCACGGGTGCCCTGCCTGCTCACGGGTGCCCTGCCTGCTCACGGGTGTCCTGCCTGCTCACGGGTGCCCTGCCTGCTCACGCGTGCCCTGCCTGCTCACGGGTGTCCTGCCTGTTCATGGGTGTCCTGCTTGCTCACGGGTGCCCTGCCTGCTCAGGGGTGCCCTGCCTGCTCAGAAGACACCAAGCAAGCGCAGGCAGCAAATTCCTGCCGCTGGGAACCCCCTCGCGTGTCCTAACTGGAAGGACCCCCCTGAAAAGCATCAATTCCTTCGTCTTTCACTTGAAACCGAAGCGTTTCGGAGCCCTTGGCAGCTGACGGTCACCATCGCACAACTACGCAAGGCCAGGGCTTTGAGCCAAGGCCCCGAGGCCGCCGAGTTCAAGCAGAAGGACACGTTGGACACCCCCGATCCGTCCGGAGGGACGCGGTACCTGTTCCTGGAGCTCCGCTAACCGCTGAGCTCGTTCTTCCTCGGAGTCGTCGGACGAGCTGTCGCTGTCGGAGGAGCTATCGCTGCTGCTATCGCTAGATGAAGGGGGAGCCACCTTGGTGGGAGGCGGCACCACCACGGGAGAAGAAGCCGGAATCACAGGTTCTTCCGGTTCATCCGGCATCTTGGCGAAGCGCATCTCGAACACATCCTGAAAACACAAGGGAAAATAACGTAAGGTTTGGGAAAGCAGGAGACGACAAGCGTGGCTGCGATCTCCAGGGCGTTCCCTACGGATTTGCGGACTCTACCCGAGCAATCAACACACACCCCGCAGACCAAGATCATTTCCCAAAAGCTCCAAGTCCACATGGAATCCTGACCGTCTCCAAGATGGTTTTGGGGGAAAAAATTACCGGCAAGAAGGACAAGACTCATTTAAAAGCCGCATCGTCCAGGTCCTTGAGATCTTCTACATCTTCTTCCGCAAGGGATTCGCAGAGAGCTCAGGGCAGGAACTGCAGGCGCAGCTCCGCGGTTGCAAGCCCCGCTCCTCTTCAGCCTGCCTGCATTTTCCCAACCCACGTCCCGCGAAAACCACCTCGATTCCACCCAAACGCCTGCGCGAGGACGTCTCCCCGTTCTCCTCAAGAGCAACGGGTGCAAAGCCGGTTCAATTCCCGTTATCCCACTGATGTGAAAGCCCTTCTTTCTCCTAAAGCCGGATAGGAAAATCCATTTTCATTTAAACCTAAGACAAGGCAGATAAGGTGGGAAAGCCTGGTTCTAGTTAAAGCCTGGTTGTATTTAGAGCCTGGTTCTAGTTAAAGCCTGGTTCTAGTTAAAGCCTGGTTGTATTTAAAGCCTGGTTCTAGTTAAAGCCTGGTTGTATTTAGAGCTGGTTGTATTTAGAGCCTGGTTGTATTTAGAGCCTGGTTCTAGTTAAAGCCTGGTTCTAGTTAAAGCCTGGTTGTATTTAAAGCCTGGTTCTAGTTAAAGCCTGGTTGTATTTAGAGCCTGGTTCTAGTTAAAGCCTGGTTGTATTTAAAGCCTGGTTCTAGTTAAAGCCTGGTTGTATTTAAAGCCTGGTTGTATTTAAAGCCTGGCTGTATTTAAAGCCTGGTTGTATTTAGAGCCTGGTTCTAGTTAAAGCCTGGTTGTATTTAAAGCCTGTTTCTAGTTAAAGCCTGGTTGTATTTAAAGCCTGGTTGTATTTAGAGCCTGGTTCTAGTTAAAGCCTGGTTGTATTTAAAGCCTGGTTGTATTTAAAGCCTGGTTTTAAAGCCTGGTTCTAGTTAAAGCCTGGTTGTATTTAAGCCTGGCTGTATTTAAAGCCTGGTTGTATTTAGAGCCTAGTTCTAGTTAAAGCCTGGTTGTATTTAAAGCCTGGTTCTATTTGAAGCCTGGTTGTATTTAGAGCCTGCTGTATTAGAGCCTGGTTCTATTTCTTGGTGCCCGCTGATTTGAAGGACGGGTTTGAGCGCGGTTTTTTAGTTTCCCAGACGAGGAACGAGCGCCTCTTGCACCCCAAGAGATTTTTTTCCCCCCCAAGGTGCCGCCTCGTGAAGGGCGAAGCGCTGGCAGACAAACCCGCCGTTGCTTTGCGGCTCCTACAAGGCCAGCGAGACCCGAGAACGGGCTCGATTCCCTTGCTTTTCGGTGTTTAGAAGTCAGGCGCTTATTTCTGAGCTCAGCAACTCGCCCCGGGCTCCTTTCGGAGCCCGCAAGGAGACCGGCAACTCCCAGAAGATGACTCAAGCGACGGTGGGAAGGACAACCCGAGGGCGGCGCAAGCGTCGGTGTCCGTCTCTTCAATACCGAGTCCTAAAAAAATACCAAGATGATTTCTCCTCCCGCCCGAAGGTTTGCCTTTCAGTCTACAGTCGCTATTTAGTTTTCCCATTTTCCGTGTCCCGGGGGCGCGGCTGTGACCACAAACCCACCAGACGAGGTCTCGGCCTTGTTTCTAAAACCCTACGGACTGGAAATATTAACCGCGCGCCCTTTCGTATAGATTTATCCGACTTATCCGAAACCCTTCAGCAAGTCAAACACCCCGGGATACCGAACCACGCCGATTCGGCTCATCGCTCGAGCGCGGGAGCCACGTTTGCCTTCCCGAAGGCTTCCAGCTCTTCTACTTCGGGCTCGCCCTTGTGATCTGAAGGACCCGTTGGGTTCGCCTTCACCTCGCCATACATTATTTTTCCACCCTCCTTCTTAAAGGCGAGCAGGCGGAGCGCCGCCGGACCGCATTTCGCCATCCTCAGCCTCCTCCTGCCTTTATTCGGGGTTTATTTTCAGGAGCGACGGGTTTTTCCAGGCGCCGGAGCTGTTGCTTTGCTGCTTCCATCTGCTGGCAGAAACGCCGCTGACTTCATCGACGCGCTCGGGCTCAAAATCGCAAGGGAAGGAGGAGAAAACGCCGGAGGGAAAGGAGAGATTTCCGAGCTCCTCCAGCGACGGCACGGCTCGCGGGAGGACGGAAGCACGCACGTGTGTTTGTCACCGAATCACCGCGCTTAACGAGTGTTTCCAACCTAATTATTGTTTTCCACGAACCAGAAAGGCCGGTCCTTGATTATCACCAGCAGGCAATGCTACACCACCGTACAGACTCCCATTTTTAAATTCTTTAGGGTCAGAAATAAAACCTTCCTCGGGTTTTTTTTTAATACCTACCTAGTGCTTTTAATTAACAGGAAGGTTAATTTAAAGTTCCTTTGTGTGAAGTTAAAAAAAGCAATCCATCAGTTCAGAAGCACCTGGGTTATGAAAAGCCCTCAACGTCCGAAGGATCCTTAGGAATCCACCCAGGAACGGACGGAAGAGAAAAGCCTGTGAGTAGATAACGAGCTAATTAACGCCTTATTAATCAGGGATTCTCACTGCTGCTGTTTCGTGCATCACCGGTACGGCTGGGTTACGGCTGACCCGTCCTCCCTTGGACAAACATAAACCGTAAAGCTCTTCCAGGAGCTGGCGTTAACCCTGAAAATCCAAGAAATCATCTTCTGACGATGAAATGGTAACAAAAAGCGGAAAACCCGAGTTATTTCAGCGGTTGACGTTTCCAGGATGGCGGGATCACACAGCAGGCACCGACCGGGGCTCTCTGTTAAGCAAGATGCCGCGTTTCTTGTTTACGGGAACTCAAGTTCAAACTTGACTCCTCGGCTTTGTTTCCAAACCTCAGCAGCGCTCCAGAAACCTCCCTTTTTTTTAAAATTCGATTTCGGAAATTCCATTTTCCGGGCACGGGGAAAAACAAACGGAGAGATGTCACTTTGGTCTCAGCCAGGCGGGGAGCGGGATCCAGCTGCTCTTTCGGTACCCACCTCCATCGCATCGTCGCTACGGGACCGCTCCGTAAATTTAACGCCCATTTTCCGGGGACTATTACGTTCAAAAACCACTTTTTTCATCTTTACGTCAGAAATAAAGTTTCCCGAGCGCTTGCTCTGCGCGGGGACGTGTTCCCGAGCCTGTCCACGGGATTGATGCGGATGAAATCCTGATTTCATCTAGTCCTTTGTCCAGAAGGCGTCACCTGGCAATGCCGGTCGCTGAGGATTTTCCCCCCCCGGTAAAACGGGGTGAAAGAAAAGAAAAATCACAACTTTCTGTGAAACTATTCAGTGCTCGGCAGCCTGCGCCGAGAGCGACCGGAATTTCAGATCGGATATTGCCCTTTCATTCTGCTGTTGGTTGGAAAACGCTCCAAGACGTCGCTTAAAGCGGCTGCGAAGTTCTTCGTTTAGACCAAACCAAGAAAGAGCGAGCAGCCGGAGGGTGAGGATCGCGTTTTCCAGGTGTCTATTTACCACAAAATCCAGAAAAAACACAAAGAAGATGATGGATTCTACTAAATTCATGCTAAAAGCAAGCCGAAACACACATTCACTCAACATACATTCGTCTCGAATTAAGCCAGCCCAAACCTGAGCTGTATTTTTATAAAAGCATCAGGAAAAAAGACGAGCGCCTAAAGACCGAGGACACATCTCGCAGGCCGCGCGTCCCGGCTTTGCTCTCGCTTCTTTTCCTTGACCCTTTTGTCGCAGCTTCCCATCCGGACGGAAGCAAAACAGCCGGTGGCCTTTTTACGAGCCGGTTCTTTCCTCGAGCGAAATCCCTTCGACTTCAGCGGAGGAGGAAGCTGCCTCACCGCCGAGGTTTTTACGCGAGGTTTCCAGTTAGCAAAACCCAGCAAAATTATTAATATCCAGTCTCTCCCTTTTTTTTGGTCGTTTCTTGAGTCAAACGTCCTGCAACCTAATACTTTTCTCCCCAATTTAATAGTTTTTCTCCCCAATTTAATAGTTTTTCTCCCAATTTAATAGTTTTTCTCCCAATTTAATAGTTTTTCTCCCTATTTAATAGCTTTCCCCCCAGTTTAATAGCCTCCCCCCCCAATTTAATAGCTTTTTCCCCAACCTAATAGCTTTTCCCCAGCTCTCCGCTGCTTTCTGCTGTAACTCAGATCCCTTCTCAACCCGTTTGCCGAAGGTTAAAGCAAAGCACGCCGATCTTCTTCTCCTTCCGTGCAGCGAGAGCCCCGCCGCCACGTCGTTCTGCTCCGTGCCGCCGGAGCCGCGCTTTTCTACGCTAATAAAACCTCTTCCCTTAGGGATTCGGTTCCCGTGTCCTGGCGTACGTCTCGCATCCCGCCGAGCCCATCCTGCCTCCCCTCCTCGTCGCGGTCGAGCCGTCTTTCCGGCATCCGGCACGCAGCTCCACGTGGATTTGGGGGGGATTTGGCCGCTCGGTTGGTATCAAACGCGACACGGTGAAGTTATTAAGGAGGGAGCGAGCGACGTACAGCAGGAAACCTTATTTCTTTAGAAAACGACTGCGCCCACAATCCTCCCAAGGCAAAAAAAAAAGGAGAAATCAGCATTTAAGGGAGCGATCTGCCTGAAATCCCGGATATGGGGAACGCCCGAGCGTTTTTAACAATAAAAAATCAAACGCAAGAGCTCTTCATCCCCTCGCAGCGCTTCTCGGCGGCTGCTGCGAGCTCCTTCAGCGCCGAAACGAGCTCGGTCTCGCCCAGATCCGCTCGGAGCAAAGCGATTTCCCCCGCTTCGGCCAGGCGACCCCGCGTAGCAGCTCCGATTTACCGAGAAAACGAGGGAATCGAGATGGTTTTTCGGAGCGGCGGAGCGTGCGCAGTAAGCCAAGCGCTTCACTCGAGACGCGGGGCTCGTTCATTAATTACAAACCCTTCAGGAACGAGCGGAGAGCAGAAAACTTCACCGTAAGAATGACGGAGGAGGTAACTAAAGCAGCACGACGCGGCGGGTACGGCCACTTCTTTTCTCTCTAGGCGTTTTGGGGAGAAAAGTGACAGTTTGGAGCCGCGTTTTTCCTTCCTACTCCTTTCTCAAAAAGCTAAGAGGACACAAAAAAAGACGCTATTAAACAAAACAAGAGTTTGAAGAAGCAAATTGGGCTAAGTCAGCTCACTCCTTGCATCACTTCCACAGCAAAAAGTATCATTTTTTTAACCGTTATCCACCACACTGGCATTTTTTAACGTTATTTCAAGACTACGTGGCCGTTCCGCTGGAAAAATAAGTCAAGAGAGACGCCGGCGCTCATCGAAAACTGAAGCGGGCCACGACAATGCGCGTCCTTACCTGCAGCTTCCGTGCCATGGCCACCACCTCGTGATCAGCGGGGTTGTACTTATAGCAATTGGAGAACATCAATCGTACGTCCGCCGCAAATTCCTGAGCATCTCGGTATTCCCGGTTCTCCAGTTTAGACTAGAAAGGAGAGGGGGGAAAAAAAAAAACCACAACAAAACTCTCCGCTATTAACAGCGCAAACACACCAAATCGATCGATGGAATAAATACAGCTCCGTGGCGCCCACGGATTTTGCGCACCCGTTTTCTCCCTACGTTGGAACGACTACTTTTGGTTAAAAGAACGACTACTTTTGGTCAAAAGAAGGCCTAATTTTGGTCAAACGAAGGCCTAATTTTGGTCAAACGAAGGCCTAATTTTAGTCAAACGAAGGCCTAATTTTGGTCAAACGAAGGCCTACTTTTGGTCAAACGAAGGCCTAATTTTAGTCAAACGAAGGCCTAATTTTAGTCAAACGAAGGCCTACTTTTGGTCAAACGAAGGCCTACTTTTAGTCAAACGAAGGATTGCAGCTAGTTTATAAAAAATTAGAGCCAACTACGGGCATCCTCGATGAGGTTCAGAAGAGGACTAGGTGCTCTCCAAGCCGCCTTCTCGCCGCCTCCGCGGCTGCCAGCAGCTAGGCGGTTCGGATGAAGAACCCAAGGGGGATGCTGTGTTGAAGAGCGGTGTTGAAGGCCGGGAGTACAAACCTGACCTCAACCGAGAAGGGCTAAGCCTCCACGGGCGCCCAAGGTGGCGCGTCAGCAGAAGACGACGGCGAGCTTTGCTCAGATCGTGCCCCTAGAAGGAAGATCTCACGAGTTGCGTTAAGGGTGTAGCCTGGTTGGAGGGACAGAGGACACCAGGGTGGTCCTACACCCAACGCTGGAAGAAGATGACAGGCTTTGTTGACGCAGGGGACAGGATTCAACCATCTCACCTCCTTTCAACCATCCACCCTTCCTCCAGGAACCAAACTGGTGTCTCCAGAGCTTGGATCTCCAGCCTAGGAGGGCACAGACCTGCTCTACGGCTACCTGCTCCTGTCCCAAGCCTATGTGGAGCTGGAAGGACTGATCCGGGCGGAGAGAGCCTCGAGACGACCCCTCATCCCTCCGAACGCCGCATCCAGCTGCGGCAACGCCAGCTGAGCCAAGAGAAGCTTCACGCTTCCTTCTCCCTCCCTGGGAAAGCGGGGTTGAGTTGGACAACTGGAAGCCGGAGAACGCTCACCAGCTGTCCCGGCAATATCTGCCAAGGGTGAGCTCAGACAGGCAGCCCTGCCAGACAGTTGGGCAGCGAGATGTACAGGCAGCTACGGACGTGCAAGACCTAATGCTCACGGCCGGCCAGGCCGGAGAAGAAAGGAGAAAGCCAAAGCCAAGAATTTAATTTGGCATCTCCGAGGTTTGGCCCACCAAGATCCTACATCTCCGAAACGCCGTCACGAAGGAAGGGCCGTGATCCTCGTTGGCTTCAGCCCTGGCGTAACCTCGGCAAGGAGCGGGCCGCGGGAAGGGAAAACTCACTCCTCCGGTTTTAAAACGCAGGCCCAAATTGGGCGAAGCAGGAGTTAGAGCTAAGCTTAAACGGCTGGCACGGGAGTTTATCCCGTGGCTAAAAAGTTACCGACTTCTAAATAATGAATCGAGGTTTGGTAACTAAAAAGTTAAAGACTTCGAAACAAGGAATTAAGGTTTGATAGCTGAAGTCGGGCTTCTGAATCATGAAGTAACGTTTCAAGGGGAAACACGGATGGATTTGCAGTCGCTTTTTAAAATTAAACAACTCCAATAACGAATTAACGTTTCAAGGGGAAACGTGGATGGATTCGCAGTCGCTCTTTAAAATGAAGCGATTTTAAACTAGAGGGAACTACCTGTGCTTAAGAGAAGACTGATTTCGACAACTTCAGAAAGACAGGCCTTGATCTTAAAAAGAACCGAAAATGGAGTTGGTTTAAATCAAATCCCCTTATTCCTGTGATCTGTGCTCTCTGAGGCCACCTCCTGGGCTAAAAAAAAAACAATAAAAAAGGGCAGATTTATACAGTAATGGAAATTTTCTATAAAAAACCCGTGCGAGCGTTTCCTAAGAACCCTTCTGGAAGGATGCCGGCTTGTTTGTTTTTCCCAAATGTCAGGCTAACAGCAAGAGGAGAAGAAGAGAGACCGAATGTACCAGAAACCTACGGCCAAAATAAAGCTGGCAGCCATCTGGAGACGCCCGGCGCGCACGCGCGGGGAGAAAAGGATCTTTTTTTTCCGCTCGGACCCCGGCCTCCCCCTCCTATAAACCTGAGCTTACTTTGATTGTGCTCAGATCCATGGGATGTTTAATGATATCGCAATAATCGTGCAGTCCCAGTGCTTCCACATCCACAGGTTTGTAGAAGGGCCAGGCGTAGGCAGCGTGTTTCTTGGCGAACATCTCTTTGATGATCCCGCTGCAGTATTTTAACTGCTCGGAGATTTTGCTACTCTTTTCTACCACGTGTTGTTGAGAGTCTGGAACGTCCTTCTTTGGAGGCTTTACCGGGCGGCTGCTTTCCCGACGCGGACCCAGCTTGGTGGATTTGGGTTCGGTGGGAAGCGATGACGATTCATGAATTGGGTCGATGGTCGTTGGCGTCGTGGTGTCTGCTTTCCTCTTCACCCCTTTTTTTGTCTGTAAGCGAGCAAATAAAGCAATATTAACTCTCGGCATCGTACTTTTGGCTTCAACCGAGCTGCGTTTCTTGTAGCGTTGCCTCGGATTCGCCATCGCTAGTGACTCAAGCCTCATGGCAACGCTACGAGAAGGACGTTGGAAGCCCTTCCAAAAATATTCAGCTCTTGTTGGTCTGTACTGAGCTCTACAGAAAAACATACGGGTTCTTTCTGTCGCGCCAGCAAAGCTCAAGGGCGTTGAGTCACTTCAGCAAGTCAAGATTTTCTTCCTGAGTCACACAAAGCTCAAGCAAGGAAGGTTTGGAGAGGACGAACGGGGTTTCCACGCAAACCTGGGTGGAATTCATCGCGTCCAACTTTAACCGGCGTCAGAGGGGGTCACCGCAGGCTCCTCGCGTTTCTCAAAACATGAATTTTTTGACCAAACTGCGGCCGTTTGCCCTCAAATGCGACTCGAACGGCAAAGCAAAGGGCGACCACCTGACCCACCGCGGCGTTTCGACGCCGCGAAGATAATTTAAGCCGTCACGTTCAGATAATTAAAGAATCACTCACCTTCACGGGCTGGGCGGGTGTTGGGATAACGGGAGGGTGAGGTTGGATGGGCTGGGGAGCCGGGGCCGGCGGCGCTGGAGCCTGGGGAGCAGGCGGAGGCGGCGCAGGAGGTTGAGGAGGCACCATCGTCATTACCGGGGTCGGGACGATGAGGTCAGGGGTGACGGAAGGAAAGGAATGAGTCGTCTGCGCGGACTGGAGGTTTTGCTGCGGCGCCTGCGTCTGCGCCGGGGACGACGCTTGGGTTGCGTTCGGTACCGTGGATGATCCTGGTTTGGATGTCACTGCCAAGAGAAAAGAAAGAAAAGGTCGCTTCTCTCTTCAAACTTAGCTGTTTTAACGGGAAAAACAATTAATGTTTCGTAATAACGCCATTTAAAGAACATTCCTCATGAGATAATTAGTATCTTGCAGTTCCTGCTCTTGAGCAACCAGTCAGGGACAAACCCTCACCACGTTTTCCTTCACGAGGATTATTTTTATGGCTCGCTAGGTGAAACGGTGAAGCAGCTCAGGATCTAACCGCGCCAAAACCCCGCCAGAAAAAAGACCAAGATCAGGCCAAAGGCGTCCTCCTCTCTTCCCCTTCCCTTCACACAAGGTTTCTGGCAGGCAGGGCAAGGACTCGAGCGCATCTTTTCCTGCCTACCCTTTTTTCCTAGGCAACGGTTCCTGACTATCAGCATTCGGGAGCCCAAAGTGGGCAGCTCTTTCCTCGGGAGCCGTTTCGTGCTCCGTTATCAAGGAGAGTTTCTTAATTCTTGGTGACTTAAGTCGTCGCGGCGGCTGCTGCTGCTGCTTTCCGGGGGGAAATCTCTCCCAACGGCTGCAGAGCGAGGTCCTCATTAGGTGATTTCAAACACGGAGCAACCGTAGAGGTTGGGACACGAGGTTGGAAACGTCAGCGCTGTCCTTGGACCTTCCGGTCTCCCTGGGGACGTCACCTCCTTGCCGGAGCCGCTGCTGCTTTGCAGGGCAAAGCTCTGACCGAGCTTCCAAACTTGCCGGCGCGGTGAAACGCCCTCCAAAGGGGAACGCTGCAAAGCTTGGATGACGCTGGGACACATCGCCATGCTGCCGGCAGAGCTTTAAGACGGAGGTATCAGCAAAACGAGATCGATCCCAAAGTCCGGAGAAGGTTTGGGATCAGCAGGTATTACAGGAGCGCCTTCCGTCAGATATCAAACGTACCTCGTCAGCAATAATCGGATTCGTATCTTCAGCAAGAAGCGAGCTCGGCGTTTTTTAAAACATGGGGACTATCCTTTACGCACGCCCCGAGCAGGGAGCAATCCCACCGCTCGATCCGTCCCCGCGCTCACCTCCCAGGCTGCGGAGAGTGGATTTCGGCTGCTCGTTCATCGCCCTCTCAACAAGGAGACTCTCCGGAGCGCGATGCGTCAGCTGTATGTCCTGCCCTGCCGGCTATCCAACACCTCTTCCAAGAATCATTCCCAAAAAACAATAGATTAGAAAAGAAAGGCAGCCAGATTTGCTTCCAGTCAGTCCCCGGGAGCTGCAATTATTGCAATCCCACTGGAAAAATGTTTATTTCCACTAAAAACGAAACAGCAACCTATTAAGAGAATAAAATCGGGAGTTTTCATCCCGTTCTCCTTGCAAAACGACAGCAGAGTGCTGATGTCTCCGAGTAAGGTGGGGACTCGTAGCCAGAGGGATCCCGGGGTCCTGCTGGGATCCTGTGGTCTTGCTGGGATCCCGGGGTCTTGCTGGGATCCCGGGGTCCTGCTGGGATCCCGGGGTCTTGCTGGGATCCCGGGGTCCTGCTGGGATCCTGTGGTCTTGCTGGGATCCCGTGGTCTTGCTAGGATCCCGGGGTCCTGCTGGGATCCCGGGTCTTGCTGGGATTCTGGGGTCCTGCTGGGATCCCGGAGTCCTGCTGGGATCCTGTGGTCTTGCTGGGATCCCGGGGTCCTGCTGGGATCCTGGGGTCTTGCTGGGATCCTGGAGTCCTGCTGGGATCCTGTGGTCTGCTGGGATCCTGTGGTCCTGCTGGGATCCTGTGGTCTTGCTGGGATCCTGTGGTATTGCTGGAATCCCAGGGTCTTCCTGGGATCCTGGGGTCCTGCTGGGATCCCGGGGTCTTGCTGGGATCCCGTGCTCTTGCTGGGATCCCGTGCTCTTGCTGGGATCCCGGGGTCTTGCTGGGATCCCAGGGTCCTGCTGGGATCCCGGGGTCTTGCTGGGATCCTGTGGTCCTGCTGGGATCCTGGGGTCTTGCTGGGATCCTGGGGTCTTGCTGGGATCCTGCTGGGATCCTGTGGTCTTGCTGGGATCCTGTGGTCTTGCTGGAATCCCAGGGTCCTGCTGGGATCCCGGGGTCTTGCTGGGATCCCGGGGTCTTGCTGAGATCCCGTGGTCTTGCTGGGATCCCAGGGTCCTGCTGGGATCCCGGGATCCTGCTGGGACCGTGAAGCAGCTCGGCAAGGCTTAGGCAAAGCCGACGCTCTTCACCTCCCACCCGACGGAGGAGCCCGAGGTTCCTATCGGAAACCCGCGGGGATTTTGCAGCAAAGCTTTCCAGCCAGCGCCAGCCCTGGTTTTTCATAATTTAACCCCAAATGGGTTATTAGACGCTGAAGGATTTACCGCACAGTATGATTTAACAGGAGGCGGAGCAGACCGGAGGAGAACGATCGTGCAGGTCCCTGAACAGATATTCTAGATAGTAAATATAGAGTTATTTTATTATTCTCTTGTGTTATTATCTTATTCTAGATAGTAAATCACAACGTAGAAGCGCTGGGTGTGGGACGCCCCAGACTACGTATGCGCGATATAGGGTTTCCGGATGAACCTATGGCTCCCTTCGGAACGCTGGTCAATACTAGAGGTGAAGAGCTGGAGGGTGATGAGCTCAGGCGGGGACCTACACATTCTATATGCTATAGGGTTGCGGCGGAGGAAAGGAGACCTGCGTTTGTAAGCGCCTCTCCACGCCGTGTAGGTAAAAAGATCTTCTCTACGGGCGATTTCATCGCTTCTGCTTCAAAGAGATGCTGAGAAAGGCGACGGGCAGTCATGTTCCAACCAAGGAGAGCTTCTCCCTGCACACAGCAATGGAATATCAGGGATAGCGCCTCAAAAAAAGAACGATTTAAAAAAAAAAAAAAATCTCGGCTACAAGTAATCACGACTTGGTCACGTGCACGAAAAAAGCATCCGTTGGGTTGGCCGGGGCTTCAAAACCTGGATTTCACGAAGCTGAAAGGCTCCACCGACACGGAGGGGAGGAGAACGAGAGCCGCGCAAGAAAAGCACGCGTGGGCACACGCGCAGTCCTGTAACGGAGAGAGAGGCGGACGGCGAAAACCTGCCGAGGGAAGGGGAAAGAAAATAAAGCCGAAATAACGAAAGCGGTTGGAGATGTTCGGCTTCATGACCCTTTCTTTGTCCCTCGGTGTTTTAGACGAATAGGTGTTCTGAAAATGGTACGAAGCCCCTCTTCGTAGAAAGATGACGACTGTCAGTAATAAATTGGGGTAGACTCGGGGGATTTAGCAAATATCGCTGCTCTGAATTTGCCCTCGCTGCCCGGGTGATGGCAGTACAGAAAGGTTTTCTCTTCCAACAGCAACGACCGAAGTCCGATTCCAAAAGCAACTACAAAAGTCCAATTTCTTCTCTATTACCCCGACAACTGGTCCCCAAAGCCTTCGAGGCTCGACCCTCAAGCTCCCTGCAAATCTCTTGCCGATTTTCCAGTAAACCTCGGAAAATAACCCGCTGGGATCCCAGCACCACCAGTCCGAGGCTGAGACGGCATCGGAAGAGACGCGAGGATTCACAAGCGTTCCAGAAGGGTTGCGGGATGCTCAGGCCAGCTCGCAGGCAGTAAGTACGGTCCAAGCATCTTTTTTTTTTTGGTGACACGAGCTCGGGGACGCTCCTCCACGTGACATTTTCCTCGGTATCGCAGAGCGTTTGGGTTAAAAGAATGCGAATGATACAAGACGGAGAGGAAAGATGTTTCAGATCAAGACGGGGATCTCGAAAGCGGCCGTGCGTCTGACGAGGTGTGGTTGAGATCCAGTCACGGCCAGGATGTTCTCAACCCTCTGACGAACGATCCGACGGCGTCGGCAGCCCGACGTCGAGCCTAGGGAACGGTTCGTATCCCAAAAAATGAGCTAATGAATCTTGAGGTATAAACGGGGGAATCAAAAGGCTATTTTACCTCTAGGAGCAGTCATATCTATGTCCAGTTACGGTGTCAACAGTTATTGATGTGAAAAACCGGAGAGGGTTCACGGAAGAGCCGTAAAGGAGGACTGAGAGATTGGAAAAAATTCCTCGTAACGGAAGAATCCGATCGTTACGGAGAACAGAGAGGGGAGCCTGCGGAACAACAAAGTTATTTAAAGAGGAGAGGGTGCTGCAGAGTTCAGATCAGAAACGTACGGGGAAAATACCTAACTCGGCAGCCAGTGAGCGCGCTCCTTCCCTGAACCACCAGCAGAGATTTTTTGTTTTTAACAAACCCAACATCTGTATTAGATGTTTTTCTACGAGACAGAGCGTAAAGAAATGAATCGGCGGTTGAACTGCGCTTTTATATCACGTAGCAGAGAGAGGATTGGATTAAAGGCGAAAAACGGTGGTTTTCGATCCTTTCAATTACTAATCTGGGAGCAAAGCTTCAAAAAAAAGCCTACATCGTTAACATAAAGTCTTAAGGGAACAACAGAGACCAATACAGAACATCAGTTTACCAATTTCTAACCTTAAATAAGGTTGCAAACCCTGCAGTTCAACTTTACGCAGAGCCTAAAGCGTGCAGGTTAATATTTCAGCCCCGAAAAAGAGCAAGACAAGGTAAATCAATCAGTTTGGCCGCCAAAAAAAAAAAAAAAAAAGGAGTTTCTGGGATTCTGGCCGAGCACGGGTCAGGGCTGCACGAAGCGACTTCATCTTGGGGAAGCGGCGTTCCACCTCGCTCGGGGCAACGCATCCTTTCGAAGGACGGTAAGCTCGTCGAGGATCATTATCTATCCCCAATCATCGTAAAATTCATAAATGAGGCGTGGAAATTATAACTTGAGGGAGTGATACGGAGGACAGCGGTGGGTTGCGATGCTCGGAACCGTTTTCAGGCGCTCTCCGCGCCGGGATTCCCCCGTCGGTCTGTCGCCGTCACGTTGCGATCGGTTCCTCTGGCGTCAGCGGTGCTTTTCTAACGGGACGCAGCTTTTTCACGACAGCGAGTCCGTCCGGGAGGACGCGAAAAGCAGCTGTGAAACTCAAAATAGTCCGATACAACAGAAGTTGTGCTGCTTTTTAACAGCTGTATTTTACCCTTGAGGTATTGCGAGGGCTATTGCATCATCTCAGCTCCCCGACAGCAGAAATCCAACACTTTTACTATCGCTCTCAGCTATTTAACCTTCGCGGAAAAGCCGGGAACGACGACGTTTCACCAGCGCTGTAAATACACGTGCCTTAGCAGCGCTCTATCTACGGCAGTCTGTCCCCAACGCTCCTCCTCCTCCCCCAAAAACGATGCCCAGAAGCCACCGACGAGGGACTTTGAAGACATCACGCAGCCCTGCCTCTCACCAGAGAGCGTCTCACCCAGCTAGGCAAGAGCACGAGGCAGCCGCGCTCCTTCCCGCCCGATCGGAGACGCTCTACGCAATAAAGCGAGGCACCGAGAACACCGACGACCACGGCAATCCCCGCGGAAGGATTGGCCGGCTTTAATTAACGCTCTAATTTACGGAGGATGAAACCGGGTCCGGGGCTTGCGGTCAAGACGTCCGCGTGAAGCCGAGCGTGGCTTAGCCGCGAACGTTTCACGAGCGAGCGTCATACCTGCTTCCTTCCGCGCGCGTCCTCTGCCTTTCGTCTGGGCGATAACGATTTCCGTTTCCTCCTGGGTCATTTCGGAGATTTTCTGCAGGAAAAGCTTTTCTAGAGCTTCCGCCATTAAGACTATGTCATCCCCTGGCTGGAGGAAAAACAGATACGATAAATTAGGCACAGCATATATTTCCAGAGAAAGGATTTTGTATTTTCACCCTCCTTAGCGCTGCTGTTTCCATTACGGCGCGGCGGAAAAGCGTACGGGATACCGTCGCAAGCGCCGAATGCACGGACAAATCCTCGCCCTAAAGCCCTTACATATTTTATAGGTAAAACCAGATGACGGGCAGGGAAGTCACCGAGGAGATGCACCGGAGAGTAAATCGACGCAAGGTGTTACCTGCAGGCGGCAAAGGCTGCTTTCCAAATGAAGGGAGGAGGGAAAAAGAGGGAAAAAGCGGAAAAAGAAAGAGGTGGATTAACGCCAGCCGGCCGTTTCCACCACGCAAGATCCCCCTGACTTGGTGGGTCTCATGGAAGAGGTCTCTCCGTAGGGAGTAAGAAGAGCTCGGCACGGGCCTGCAAGGAAATTTCCTCCCTGAAAAAGGCGGTTTGTAAGGAGGAAGTTGACCGTTGTGAGCCTTTAACGTGTTGCTAAATCAGCGTGGAAGGAGAGGACAGCATTAAGCGGTCCTTACGGATCCGGAGGAGAAGCCTGTATTTGCAAAGGTGAAGGAAAACAGGAAGGAGGACACCTAGAGAGGATGAGATCTGCCCAGGGGCACCCGGCAGTCGTGCGGGTGAGAAGAGACCAGAGACACGAAGGTTTGAAGTTGTTTTGCGAACAGCGATAGAATTTGGCAGGGAGGGAAAGGCAGGCAGCAACAGAACGAGAGTCCGGATTGATGCGAAGACGATAAACCAACGGCCATCGCTGTCACGACACGGCGACGCCAAGAGAAGGCAGCTCCGGCTCCGCCATCGGCACCGGGACGGTTCAAACCACGCTCGCCCGTCGGACGGCGCGCAGAAACCTGCCCAGCTGACGGTCTGCAGGCTCGGCGAGGTCCGCAGGGATGTTTCTTTAGCTTGGATGCTTTTCTGCCTTCCAGCCTGGAGGAGACGGGTGAAGATCAGGGAGGACAGGGGAGATGAGGGAGAAAGCTGGCGGGGGGGGAAGACGCCGCGGTGGGAGAAGGCGGCAGAAGACTTTAAGGCACGTCCGAATAATCTGAAGCCTTCGGGAGCCTACCCTCATTCCAGTTGCATCACGCTGGCTCCAACCAGCAAGGGCAACGGCCAAGGCGATGGTTTTGAAGGACCAAAACTGCTAACGACTATTTGTTTGGAACGAACCAGAAAGCTCTTGCGCAATATTTCTGAGAGGAGGAGGGAAAAAAAGGTCAAAGCAGGCAAGGGTGAAGCAACGGGGACGGAGAGAAAAGACCCGTGAGGAACGAGGAGGGCAGAAACCGAACGGGAACCGAAACACTCGGGCAAGCGGTGGAAAGGGCGGAGCGGCGGGGGAAGGAAAAGGCTGGGGGGAAGGCTGAGGCTCTGCCCGCGTCTCGCCGACTTCGAGGACGGCAGTAAACCCTTCGGTTGTTATTTGCTGTCCTCTTGCTATTTAAGAAGACAACGAGCGAGCCTCTTGCGCTCAGTACAGCCTGGTACCGCCTCGGAGAACCTCCTCCAACTCTCCAAGCTCCACCAACGCCCCCAGGTTTTGGCCGACACAGGCCGCCGTCCCACCACCACCGTTTCTGGGAACGCCCCAGGATGCTCCTCATCCCTCCGGATATTTTTTTCTGTGCCCCAGGCGGTCACAAAACTGTTTATAAAATGGTTTTCAGGCTGGTTCTCACTGGCTGGAGAGGAATCTTTTAGGAGGTCAGGGTCAGGCACGACAAACTCAAGGCGCTGCTCCGTATATCCCTGGGTTGTTCCTTACCCGATTTCAGAGTTTCAAAGCAGCCTTAAGTCGGCTTCTTAACAAAGCCAGAGAAAACACGAAGCGCAGATCTGCTTCGCAAGGATTTGTTTGATAACGTTTGGGGCTCTGCTCAAGTCAGACCCTAAGAAAATCTTAAAAATTTCCTTTTAAGAACAAAAAAAAAAAAAAGAAACGATGTCTAGACTGAAGAGATCTGCTAATAATTCTTCCGGGAAGGGAGGCCGCTAAGCCAGCCCCGTCTGCGTCTTGCTTCTCGGCAGAAGCCAAGATGCGCTTGAGTTCCCATCGGTTTAATCCCGTTTGTTTTCCTAAAGAAGGCGATCTCGGCAGCGGTTCCTTTTAAGGATCGTTCGAACAAGCAACGCCTGCATTTCTACGCCGGTCCAACGAGGACGCGGCACATTTCCCTCGGAAAAACGCAGATTCGGGAACTTTTCGTACCTTATTGTAGATGTAGCAGTTTGTAAACATCGTGTTAAAATCCTGGATACATTCTTGAGCGTTCCAGTAGTAGTTATTCTCCAAGCGTTTCTTTATTGTTCCCATATCCATCGGAGTTTTAATTATCTTATAATAATCCTGCAAAGGGCAAAGAGGGAGAGGTCAGTGTGGGAACGAAAACATCCGCCACGTTTAAGGACCGGGATTCCCGAATCTCATCCCCGGACCCACCTGGGTGAGATCCGCCAGGCCCGGCAGATACTCAGCCACCAGACTTTATCCCCGTCAGCCTCTCAAGCTGGGATATTTAATTAAACACAAGCACAAACCTTTGCAGAGAAGTCATTTAACCCCAGAGGCACCAAAATTTCCCGATTCTGGGGTTTCGGTTGGTAACGGCGCCGAGTAATTCCGAAAAATGTTATGGGAAACGAATGACCCTTCGCAGGAGGTCACACGTTTAAGGCAGCGACGTGAGAAGTGGGGCAATCAGGTTTATTACAGCCCCCTAAACGCATCCGGATTAATACAAAAGAAGTCGTTTCTATTTTTAGGTGTAACGTTTAGGGGGAGGGGAAAAAAGGCGGGGGGGCTGGAAACGGCGTTGCTATAGAACCGACGCTCTCCGCAGGCAACAGGGAGCTCGTTCCTGCCGTGAGGAAATTAAATAGCCTAATGCTTGGGTAAAGAGATTGTATATTTAGAGCTATTCTACCTTCAAGGTAAAACAGACAAGGAAAGTGGGTGTTAGGCAGAAACCTCTCTCTCAAGGGAGGGAGGGAAGAAACCTCTTCTGCGGGGAGCTGGAAGGGTCCCAACCAGACGTGCAGGAGAGGAGATGCCGCTGTGATTTACTGTAATAAATGATCTCTACATTACAGTCCAATTTTTGCCGGCTCTTTGGGTTTTATTCTGACTTCTCCTGGTGACGGTGCCCAGGCTGAGGGAAGGAGCGGGCAATGGGAAGGGCTGCACCGTTCCTTTTCCCGTCCGTGATGTGCCGGGCAGGACACGGGCAGGCAGCGATGCAAGCCTTGCGGAGCCGGAGAAGGCTTCCGTGACAATTTAGAATCGTCGAATCGTTTAGGTCGGAAAAGACCCTTAAGATCATCGAGTCCCGTCGTTAACGCGACGCTGCCGACTCCACCACCAAACCACGTCCCTCAGCACCACCTCTGCACGTCTTTTGGGGACGGTGGCTCAGCCCCTTCCCTGGGCAGCCCGTTCAATGCTCAGCAACCCTTTGGGGGAAGGAATTTTTCCTCCCATCCCATCTAAACCTCCCTTGGCACAACCTGAGGCCGTTTCCTCTCGTCCTGTCGCTTGGGAGAAGAGCCCGGCCCCCGCCTCGCCCCAACCTCCTTCCAGGGAGCGAGGAGGTCTCCCCTCGGCCTCCTTCTCTCCGGGCTAAACCACCCCCGTTCCCCCAGCCCCTCCTCCTCTCGACCCTTCTCCTTGTTCTCCAGCCCCTTCCCCAGCTTCGTCGCTCTTCCTTGGACGCGCTCCAGCCCCTCAGTGTCTCTCTCTTGTAGCAAGGGGCCCAAAACCGAACACGGCGTTCGAGGTGCGGCCTCACCAGTGCCGAGTACAGGGGGCCGATCGCTGCCCTAGTCCTGCTGGCCACGCTATTGCCGGCACAAGCCAGGATGCTGTTGGCGCCTTGGCCACCCGGGCCCGCTGCCGGCTCGTCTTCAGCCGCCTGTCGACCAACACCCCCGGGTCCTTTTCCGCCGGGCAGCTTTCCAGCCGCTCTTCCCCAGGCCCGTAGCGTTGCCTGGGGTCGTTGTGACCCAAGGGCGGGACCCGGCCCTTGGCCTTCTTGAACCTCGTGGAATTGGCCCGGGCCCGTCGCTCCAGCCTCTCCAGCTCCTCTGCAGAGCCTTCCCGCCCTCCCGCAGATTCATCCTCCCGCCCCGCTCGGCGTCCTCAGCAAACTTACTGAGGGTGCGCTCGATCCCCACCATTTACTCCAAATTAACTTAAAACTGGCGTCCCTTATGAAACGACTCGTGCGTTACCACTGGCGCTGCGAGGCACGAGAGGCACAGCGGTTGTTTGAGCACTCGGATGCTCCGCGAAAGGCTCCGAGTGTTTTAATCTCCGAAAAAAGACTCTGCTGATGAAGCAGCAGAGCTCAAGCAAGGGTTTGAGCGAGGCACAGAAAAGCACGCCGGGCTTCGGGGAGCAGTAAGGCAGAGCCCAAGTCAACAGATGATTTGCTTCATCATCTTTGATGCTTAATAATTTCTGGTGCTTAATAAGTTTTGGTGCTTAGTAAGTTTTAGTGCGTAATAATTTTTGGTTCTTAATAAGTTTTGGTGCTTAATAAGTTTTAGTGTGTAATAATTTTTAGTTCGTAATAAGTTTTGGTGCTTAATAAGTTTTAGTGCGTAATAATTTTTGGTTCTTAGTAAGTTTTGGTGCTTCATAAGCTTTAGTGCTCAATAATTTTTGGTTCTTAATAAGTTTTGGTGCTTGGCTGGGGGACAGAGGACTGCAGACTCACCCTCCCTGACTCCTGAAATACTATTCCTACTTTCTTCTCTGCGTCCCGGTGGAAAGAGAGGGTGGTAAAGGGCAAAGCAGTAGCTGAGCCACTGGAGATTCCTCCTCGTGTGTGTATTTTCTAAAAGATCATAGAATCATACAATCATTTAGGTTGGAAAAGAGCCTTAAGATCATCGAGTCCAACTGTCAGATCATCGAGTCCAACTGTTAGATCATTGAGTCCAACCGTTAGATCATTGAGTCCAACTGTTAGATCGAGTCTAACCGTATCAAGTCCAACCGTTAGATCGAGTCCAACCGCTAGATCATCGAGTCCAACCGTTAGATCATCGAGTCCAACCGTTAGATCATCTAGTCCAACTGTTAGATCGAGTCCAACCGCTAGATCGAGTCCAACCGTCAGATCATCTAGTCCAACCGTCAGATCATCTAGTCCAACCGTTAGATCAAGTCCAACCGCTAGATCGAGTCCAACCGTCAGATCATCTAGTCCAACCGTTAGATCATCTAGTCCAACCGCTAGATCGAGTCCAACCGTTAAGGATGGATTCTGCGATTTCAGGAGAAGGGCGGCCGCAGGCGCCAGGCCCCAACGCTCTCACTCCTTCCACCGAGAACCATCGCCTGGTCTCTCAACCTCTACTTACAGGGAGGTTCAGCTTGACGGCGTCCACAGGCTGCTGGAAAGGCCACGCGAACTGGTGCTTCCATAGCGTCTTCAGCACCACCTTGAGCAGATACTGCAGCTGGTTGGTCTGTCGCTTGGGTTTGTTGGGGTTGGAGGTCTCCGGCGGAGGGGGATTAACGCCTACAGCACTGCCTTGTTGGGGTTGAGCCTGTGACTGCGTCGTAGACATTTGGGTGGTTTCTAGTCCATCCCCCATTACCGGCAAATTTCTCAGTCTCGTTCCAGGGCCGCTCTCCGTCGACATGCTATTGATCCCATTGCATTCCTCACCGGATACCCTGCAAAACAAGGAGGAGGGAGAGGAGGTCGCTTCAATCCCAGCTTTCGCTACAAGGCGCTGCTTAAAAATAAACCGGCGGACCTCCGCCAGACTAGCTCGGGCAACTAGACCTTGCGCCCCGCTCGCTTAGTGACAGCGTTGTGTTGTCCCAACAAATGATGTCAGCATTCCGCATCCCGGGGTAAGAAAGGATATTCCGAGGCAATCTGCCGTCTCTTCCACGCCAGGCGGCGGCGTTGCCTCTCCGCTCCTTAGCGAGCGTGAGTTTTATCCTTGTTCTTGCCTAATCCGGTCAACGAGGACTCCAATGGTCTCTACCATAAAGAGCCTTCGTTGCCTCTAAACGAGGCTCTAACGAGCAAAACGCTGCTCGCTCTCGGCAGGTACCAGCTTCAGCTCCAAGGCTGGGTTCGCCTACACCGGGAAGAGAAGTTAAAGTTGGTGTCGGCCAACTTTTAGCTCCAACTAAAGGAGCGCAGGGCGACACGCTTGTCTCCTCTCAGCTTCTCGGCAGTCCCCACCCCACCACCACGGGTCAGCTCGCCCCAATTTAATGCCAAAGTCTGCCTTTTAGGTGAACGCTGAGCTTCGGCGGGATGCTTCGGCTGAACCATGCAGTGGACAGACCCACATTTAATTAATTCATCCTATCTGCTTTCGGTAGATGATTTAGGTAGATAACAACTTTAGGTAGATAATTTAGGTAGACAGTCTTTAGGTAGATAATCTTTAGGTACATAATAACTTCAGGTAGTTAATTTAGGTAGGTAATCTAGGTAGAAAATGTAGGTAGATAATCTTTAGGTAGATCATCTAGGCAGATCATTTAGGTAGATAATCTAGGTAGATAATCTTTAGGTAGCTAATTTAGGTAGCTAATCCTTAGGTAGATAATCTAGGCAGATCACCTTTAGGTAGATCATTTAAGGTAGATCACTTAAGGTAGATAATCTTAAAGTAGATAATTTAGGTAGATAATCTTGCAGTAGATAACCTAGGTAGATAATCTTAAGGCAGATAATTTAGGTAGCTAATTTAGATAGATAATCTTTAGGTAGCTAATTTAAATATCATTCTGAAGACCAGAAACTTGGGAAAAAAGGCATTTTCTGCTAAGCCTACGGACTTCTCCCAGGGCATATTTCCTCCAAAGACCACACGCAGCCCGTCCGTCTTCTTAAGCTACGGCTGCGTGAAGGGGTCACCACCGAGCCAGGACCGGCCGCCGTGAGCCGGCAGCTTCACCACCACCACACGGTGAATCCCCACCCTCGCCGGGCCTGTGGGACCTTCCTCGTGTAAAGACACCCTCCATGACGTGCGCCCTTCGTCTAATTTAACGCTGAGCACACGTAGCACACGTTAAGCTGAAGACATGCAGCTATTAATTAGAGAAGACCACTATATATTGTGCGAGATGAATTACGAGCCTCGTTATTCACCAGTTTCGAGTGACACCCGGGGGGAAATTGAGGAAGAAAACGTCTCCCATCCCTCCACTCGTGGGGTTATCGAGTGCTTTCTCAGCTGGGGCAGAACTGATTTGGTTTAGGACTGCCAGCCCTGCGTGATCTGGAAAAAAACCCCACCAGGCGCCGAGGCGTTAACCTCGGCGGAGCAAACCTCTGCACGTATACTTGGCCTTGAGTCAGTATAGAAGTATCTATAGGTATGTGTATGCTGACGACAAGCATCTGGCCACGGGTTTGGGTTTTTATTCTGATGCCGTAGAGCGGCCCCGTGTCTCTGGTCGTGGTCTGGACGCGCAGACGTGGTCTCCGCACGTGTCGCAGCAAGGGACTAAGAGCCAGAGAGATGAAGCGTCTGCGCAATTTTACCTGCCGCGTCCCTCAACTGCTTCCGAGTCCCGGTAAAACCTCAGCCGGTCTGAAACCCCTGCTTAAAGTCTGCGGTCCATTGCTTTTACTGGCCTAAAACTAACACCGACCGCCGAATACACCAGGGCGACATCAGATTTTGGTCTTTAGATGATGGGTTTTAACTTTTCAGGGCTCCAAGCGAGTTGAAGCATCGCTCGAGCGGCAAGACGGTTGCGGCAGCCTCCCTTCATTCCCCCGGGATATTTTACGGGAGATTTTAGAGCTGTGGATACAGGAGTATCGCGTTCAGAGAGCTGTTAGCTCAGGTGTCCTGTGAAACCTCTCCACCCCCAGCTTTCATTTTGCTCCTGATTTTCTTCCCCATCAGCAGGGTAGCCTGCCCGCTCTCCGCGGGGGAGATCTGACTCGAAACACGACAAGATTTGGAGGCAATATGGATTTCCCTCTCTCGCAAAATTCCTTGAATTTTGCTTCGGGGTGGTGCTGATTCCTCTAGGTCACGTATCAAAGGGAAGCTCTCGAGTGCTCAACTGTTCTTAGCAAGTGGTGGCCAAGCAAAAGGAAGCTTCTTTACTCACTGCAAGGGGCTACATTACCTTGTAGGATACATTGCCATATAATTTTGCCCCAGAAAATGATGCAGAGTCAGAAGTTGCTTGGCTTGTCCATCTATCTTCCGTGGCTTCAGGCACAAATGCCTTTAGATACTGTATCTGATGAAACAAACAAAGCAATTAATCTGAGGCATCAACCCAAGGCATCAGAAATGACGGCTACCTCCAGAGAATTCTATATTTTTTTCATGTACATCAACAGCCCAGCGAAGCAAAGGAGTCTACAGACACCCGCAAACACGAGACGCCTATGGAAAAACGAGGAACTGGCACCAGCGTTTAAGTTCTCCCCCAGGCATTTTTCCACCTTTAGGGCAAGCTCCTTCCTGAAATTCATCATTTCAAGGACTGCGACCGACCGATTTCCTTCTGCCCCCTCGGAATACAATAGCTCTCCCAGAGCCAGCCGTAAGAGGAAGCCAAGGAGTTGTGGGTTTTTTTTTTTAAAGAGGAGGGAAAATATTTCATCGTCGGTTTAATTTCTTCCCCTTCCACTTAAAAGCGAAGGCTCTAACCTCCCGTCCAGGCGGTTAAGTATTACATCAGATTTACCCTCCTCTTTTCAGGTATCTTATCTATCACTTGTTGAATTCATCCCGTATCTTTTCCACTGTCTCCTCGTTCCTTTGGAGGGATCCTACCACTCTCCTCTTGCTTTTTCAAACTCCAGTGACTTTTTGTTAAGGGATTAGCTGAAAACACACCAATTTACACCATTCTCCTCCTCTCTCCCCCAATAAAAGGATGCTTTTATTTTATACGCGCCACCCGTGTACCAAAATACCAGGAAAAAAATCAGGAAATTTCCATTTTTAACGGTTGCCCAGCCTGTCTCGACAGGCCGAGGCTTCGCAGCCCCATTTCACCTCCAGGCGCGCGCCGTCTCGCCCCCAGCAGCATCGCCCCGACTCATCCCCAGCCTCATCTCTCGCCAGAAATACGGCTATCGCCGCCGGGTGCACGCTCGGGATGTTCCCCGGAAAAAAAAAAATACAGTTATCGGTACGGAGAATCTTCTCTGACACGGAAGACAAACGTCGGGGAGTTCAAAGAAATCGGGTTCGACAGACGCGTGTCTCCTCTGCGGTTAAAAATCAGCAGCAAAATCAGAAAGAAGAGCTGGAGGATGGAGAACGTAAACCCAGATTTTACTGTACAGTAAGGTATAATCTATAAATCTGATCTATATTATAGATCGCGCTATAGATGCTACGTCAGGGCTTCCTTAATCTGTAAAGGAAGCGCTACATTGGGGTTTTCTTCACCTAATCTATATTATAGATTAGAAATCCAACCTGGATTAGATCAGAAGTCTAATCTGTGTGATAGATTGCGCTACAGACAGCGCTACCTTCGGGTTTTCTTAATTTCTTAGGCTTGAGAAAACCCAAAGGTAGCACCACCTTCATCTACAGATTAAGACAATAATTAACAAGAAGAAAATAATTAATCCGTAGATTAAGAAAACCCGCACGTAGCACCCCCTCAAGATTCGGTGACCAGAAAGCCTTCGTTAACCTGACCGACAAGAGCCAGAGCGACGTGCCCCACGCCGTACCTTCTCGCGTGGCCGAAGACAACACATTTATTCACGGCAACGTGGGAAAACCAGTAAAAACGCTTCCTTGATTACCGTGATTAAGGTTTACGCGCTTCATTAGGCAAAGGTATAAGGGAGACGTGGGAGGACGGACCTCGCTGGGATGGTAGAGAAGTTCAAATTCACCGGGACGGTGCTCCCTCTACTTGGCTGGATCCACGTGATTTTAACGCTGCCTGCCAACAAAAATCCTGTTTTTTTTTTTCCTCCGGGGAAGAGGCGGGAAGGGAACGGGCTGTAATGCGGCACAGGAGCCGGCAGAGGGAACTGCCAGGCCAGGAGGAGCCCAAGACCTGCAGAAGGATCTCTCCTTCTTCTACCCTAAACCTGAGCTGGGGGAGACGGGGACAGGCGGAAGCAGAGACGATACCGGGGGGGAAAAAAAACAAAAAAATGGGGAAATGGGTCTGGAAAATTCCCCATGTTGATGGGATAAAAGGGAACACGGCCACGGGTCCGGAGGAGGAGGTCAGCTCCAGAGGACACCCGAGGTGGGGACCGGTCACGCCAGGCAGAGGAATCACAAGAGGATAAATTCGACGGCTTTGCCGGGCACGAGGCAGCGGTCGGGAAGCAGAAAGCAGAGAAACCCCTCGCTCTACAGAGGGAAAAACAAAGCATTGCTGAAAGAGGAGCGACACGGGCAAAGCCGGAAGACGGAGGTCCGGAGGATGGAGGACGGTGATGGAAGGAGGGATCGTGGGCACGCTCGCCTAAAAACAAAAGCAGGAATATTTTTCCAGTTGTAAAGCGGGAGAAATTAGTAAGCGGGAACACACGGCGGGCTGTCACAGCACCAGCCTCTGAAAACCATCTTGGGAGGGGAAAAAATCATCTCCTAACAACTTGGAGAGGGTGGTACACGCAAGAAAACGCTGCTTTTTATTTGGGCAGATAGATTATTTCAGGCTGGCTTAAACGGGCAGACGTTTGAGACTGAAATAAGAGGCAGATCGGCGTGAGCAGAGCTGATGGAAAAGAAACTCCATCGAGGATTCACTTGATCAGGGATGTATCCATCTAACGGGGGAAAAGCTGAAGACAACTCCACCACCCACCTTAGAGGAGCGACTGAGAAAGACGCTCTGAGATCTGAACGCGCCAGCGGCTGCATTCGCAAGAAGCCACCCTAAATGCTCCTCCTCGCTTGCCTCAGCCTACGCAAACAGACGAAGAAATTAATCTTTAAAAAAGCCCCTGAGAAATGAGCGTTATCAAGTAAGAAGGTGATTTTGTAGGGTTGGTTTTTTTTTAAACGAGTTACTTGGAGGTTATCTGCCTGTCCTGGACAGCGCTGAAGTGGAAAATGGATTTTATTTGATTTTGAATTAGTGATTTTGAGTTGGTGATGTTTAACTAAGGACGTTAAACCCAATTATTTCTGTCGCACAGACAGCCGGACGCAGGTGACAGCAGTATTTGCAGTGCTGGATCCATCCACAGCAACTTCACTCTCATTTCAAGAAAAGAAGAAATATTTAAATCCCGCTTTTAGAAAACACACAAGGTTTAGGATGCCCGAGCAGCAAAACGAAGCCGGTACGGTCTCGCTGGACCGCAGCACACGCAAGGGGAAGCTGGGGCAGGTGTGAGCCTGGATTATCGACTGAATTTAATCTTAAACCCTGTTGCTGCTCTGCTAACCGGACCGTATCACTGCTGCTCCACTCTCCACGCTAACCAGCTAACTAGGCGTGCACGTCTACTCCAAAATCAGGGCGATTCGGTGGGTAAGAAGTGAAATCGGCTTATAAAAATTTAGCAGAAGAAGCGTCACGCCCCAGAAAGTACTGAAAAATGAAGCGATCTGCATTTTTTCGTGCTCTGGAGTGAGATGATCCGCTCCCCGGGGGTTATCGGGAAGCGAACCAAATAGGATCGACAACACGAACCAAATAGGATCTACGTCGTCCTCCGATTTTGGGCTGAACGTTTCCCTCCTGTAAATCTCTCGTTCTTCACAGTCGTCCCCTGCGGTACTCACCCCGAAGCGCCGACTCACTCTGCCCGCAGCGGCGCAGCCTCAAGTCAACTTTTCAACCCTTCGCAGCATGCAAAAGCCGCATTTTAAAGCAAAAATAAAGCTGTGGTTTTCTCCTGCGGGCGCGCAGGAGGAGGGAAGAGCTGGAATTTGGTTTGTCGAGGCAAACCCAAGCCCCAAAATCCAAGACAAGGGTGGTATTGCAGGAAAAGCGCAGAGCCGTGAAACATAAAACCGGACTTCATGGTTAAATTGCATCATTACGGATCCCACCCCAGGATATATTATCTACAAATAGCCTGGAAAAGGCGGCTAGGCTGGAAAATCCAGCAGCTGAAAAGAATAACTAGCGAATTTGTGGTGGCCAGCACTCCCTTTAATTCTGACCCTGCTGAGCCAGGAGACGGGGATCAACACGTGCAGCCACCATCCCATGCCCTGAACAGACAAAAGGGAAGGGAGAGAGGGAACGTTAACGGCTAACGGCGCATCCAACGCTTCCTAACCTCCAAATTCGCCGTTTAAGACTTAATTAACGACATTCCAGCCTGTTTTAGTTGATGCTTCTGGTGAACGCTGCCGGGAAAAGGCAGCGGCTCCTTCCTAACCCGAGACGTGGACCTTCAGCTGATGTTGTTAAAACTTCACCCGGAGCCTGCCCAGCATCCAGTCCAGCACGTGCGGGAATAAATTGCCAACAAAACAACCCTGCCACGGAAAGTTTCATCTGAAAATGCCCAAGAAGCAGTTTGCTTCCAGTTCCCCTGTTAGTAAGCGTTATTTCTGTTTGCATACGCATAGCACGACGAATACGGGAGAGGACTGAAGAGCAGTATTTGCTCCTCGAGGACCTGCTTGGTATCGGTTTAAAATGAAGTTTAAATCTCGGCTCAAAGAGCTCCTCTCTTTCGTACAGCTCCCGCTGTCCTCCATGTCAGGAGTCACATCTCAAAGCCGCAACCTGAGCCCGAAAACCCACGTGAGGGGAAAACTCCCACCCCAAATTCACACAGGGTGAGCGAAAGGAACCTTCCCCGTCCCCAAAACTCAACGGCGGCACAAGGATAACACGTCGCATCCACGAGCATCCCGGGAAGAGCGGCTTCGCCTCCCGCGTCCTCCTGCGCGCTACCAGCAACCTGCCACGAAGCTGCTCAAAAATCCCGGGGGGATAAATGGGCGAGAGGTCAGCGCATCCTCCTTTTCTTAGGATGCGGGTTGGGAAACCTCCCGGAGAGAGAGACAAAGCGAAGGGGCTGTCCGTCCGTCCGTCCATCCCAGCCTGACAGCAACAAAGACCTGCGTACACACTATAAACAAGCCTCATAAAACATTCCTGGAGATGGATGAGGGCTGGCTCGTGCCTATTTTCCCCTCGAATCCCTACTACGCTTTAAAGAGATGCTAATTATCTCCATTAACACGTGGAAACGGGGTCCGGATTCCTCCAGGATCACCCAGAATTCAGAATTATCGCTTCCACGCAGGTGAAAACGGTGGTTTCACAAAGGTAAAGTTGGAAAGACCCAAACCAGGAACGGTTTTTGATATCGATGTATTTACACACAAGCAGTGGGGATTAATTAGTTGGAAAGTGAGGCGGTGTCGGTGCGTCTGTACTGGAAAAGACTCGATTTTTAATGGGATAAAGGAAAAATAGAGCCCTCGAACGGCTGCGAAGGAAAAGCCTTGCAGATGGAGAAGAGGTAAGAAAAGAAATGAGGGCTCTGCAGAATACAACAAGATCCAAGAAACTTTCCAAGGAGGAAAACATGAAATGAGCTTTTTTCCCCAAGCCACTGATCTATTTAAAAAAAAAAAAAAAAAACACCATACTTCCTATAGGGAAAAAAAAGGTACAAGGTGCTTTATTGTTATTTTTGTAAAAGGCGGTTATGCTTTTATTAAATGAGAAGATAAAAAAGAGATAATTGAGATCCTCTTGCCTCCACTAACGACTCGCACCAAGCCACCTTTGGTAAAGCCTGGCAGCGTCATTTGAAGCGTGAAATGGGGACAACGCCGAGGACGGGTCCCGAGGTGGCGGCTGTTCCCATAATCCGGGTTTCAAAGTGTTTGATCTCCGCGTTTTCCAAAGCCAGGCTCAGTTTTTTGCTGCAGGACGCACAAAGCACCAGCCAGCAGAAATTACCCGCACGCGGCCGCGTGCAAGAACCACACCATCCAAAATATCTTTTATGAGTGAGAGAACGGGAAACTCGTTTCCATCCGTCATCGTTAACGGCATTTAGGAAGGGATTGGAAAAAAAGGAACGAGGAGGGTGCCGAGTTTGACTTGATTCCACGATGCTCACGTGGAGACCGTAATCGAGACCGAGGATCGCCTTCTTCCCCGTTGCTGCAATTATTTTGGGGGGGGAAATAAAGCCGCGGGGTGTTGGGAGTGCAGATGAGTTCATTTTCGGCGAGACGCTGGACTGAGCTGGGGACCTTCACACAACATGCAGCGGGATACGAAGGAAAAAAAGAATCCACCTTTTGCATCAAAGCTGCTGTTGGAGCAAATTTATGCCGTATTAACTGAATATTTGAGGGTTTAGCTACCGGGATTATACAGCAGCATGTAAGTTTTTCTTAAAAAAAAGAGGCGTTCAGGAGTGTTTCTACAGCGCTGTGGTTTTTCAAGCGGTCCAGACCTCTTCTGTATCCATCTTACACGCCATCGAGTTACATCAGATTGATTTATCCAAGGCATCCAGGCCCCAAATTCCTGGACACGAGGGTGAAGAAGATCCTTTCCTCCTGCCAGGTACCCGCAACACAAGACCAGGCGCTTCAGAAACATCTACGGTGACATTAAAACACGCTGGGCGCTGCAGTGGATTAACCGAATCCCCAGGGAAGCGTCTCCATCCAAACCCCGTCGCAGACCAGACGCAGGAGAGAAGTATTTTACCCTAAATTAGACATCCACATCTCGTGGGGTTGGGTTTGTTTAGCGTGATTGGGTTTTTTTAGTGGGATTCATGCAAAAAAAGAGATGCCCCAAGCGGTGCAGACATTGGTGTATAAAAGGAGAGAGAGAGAAATCCCACCTCGGTATCTCCCTTTACATATTAAGGCGTAGAAAGTGGTGCTGTTGTTTAAATATCGATTAATAAATATGTAAACTTTGCTCTTGCCTTAAACTCTGCCTTTTTTTTTTTTCCTTCTCCTTCTCCTTTGCTCTCCTGGCCAAACCGCTCCAGCTCGCCTTCCCCTCGCAATTTCAGAGCTAGTTCTTCTTGAAACTATTTAATGAAACAGCACAAGGCATTCCAAGATAAGATACAGAATATTTACAAACGAAAATATCTCTAAAACATCACGAGATCCGAAGGCTGAGTCGTCGGGCGCCGACCACGAACCTCCTTTTTCAGGAGGCGTAGGGGACGCAGCGCCCCTGCAGACCTTGACGCTATCGCCGTTTAGCAGCAATTTCTGCAAGAAACGGGACGTTTCACCCCGCAAAAGCCGAGGTCGAAGGCTCGAGCTCGTCCACAGCGCGGCCACATTTTCACCAGGCTCTTGCAGAAACTCCCTCGCACCTTTGTATTTCTTTATCCCTACCTGACCCGCTGGTGCAGATTCCAGCGCAGGAATTACTTTGCTGCTGCTCTAAGTTAATTTATTTACATCCAGAGGAAGAGAATTTGCAACCCGTTCCCCGCAGCATCGCTTCCCACCTCCCAGCAATCCCCGTTTTGATTTCCGTTTTATTTTTTACCCGTTTCCCGCAGAAACGGGACCGTGAAATCCTCACGCAGCAGCTTGCGGCGGATATTGGGTAGCTGTTGCGACCCTTCGTAGCTCGATCGCACCCCGGCTCTGAAGACGAACCCGCTCGCCGTTCACTCGTGTTCCCACCGCTCCGTTTTAACGACGCGATCTGTGTCAGCGGGGATTTACTTTTCCATCTGACCGATTTCGGCAGCTGGGGAGCGCGGGCGTTCACGCTGCCGGCCCGGCGGCATCGGCTGGATCCGGTCCAACCCTCGCACCGCCAGCGGCCGTTAGCAGCATCCCTAATCCACGCTGCCGGCGACGCTGACCTCCGCAGCGACCTGTGCCGCCTTGCTTTGTTCTTCTCCCCCCTCGCCCTTTCCCTCTATCCCTGTGGATGTTATCCCAGCACTTCCCGGCTCGTTTTAGCTCCGCTGGCACCTTTTTGTGCCCCACGGGATGCGTTCGGGAGTCAAGACGTTGAATTCTGCGATCGCTTCGGTCCGCTCCGCGCCCTAAACACAGCAGGTTTCCGCGCCACAGGAGTTTTATTTATTCTTGTGCCCTAAAGCACAGGGCTTCCCTCGGCTTTTTCAGGACATCTACGCAGCAAGAACAACATCTTTTAAGTTTATTTCGTTGTCCCCACTATTTTGGGGGGGGAGCAGCTATTTCTAGGCTCTTTTTTCCACGGCTCAAAGGAAAAAAGATTAACGTTGAAGTGGAATCTGCGCAGTTTTACACCAGACATAAGAGCTAAAATAGCCGCAGACCCACGCGCTTTTGCACCGCAACTCCCACCCGCTGAACAGCGAACAAGTCCCTGCCACAAAACCCAGCTACGCGCCAGAAAGATTTTGCCTATTTCAAAGAGCAGAGAGTAATCAATTTTTATTGATTACTACCTTACAATATTATTACAAAACTATTGATTAGAAAGTTAGGCTGGACATATTAAGCAGGAGGAGAGAGGCAGAGGTGGTTTAATGCAGTGTTCGGGTTTTATACGTCATTTTAGTGCAGATGTTCAAGGACGACGGGTGTATAAGCCGGCACGTAAGTTATTTGAAACGGCAAGTGGCTCGCATTTGGTTCAGGCTCCCAGTTTGAAGGCGGTGTTTTGAGCCACAGGAAACTCTTGGTGAATATTTTATCGGCTTTCTCCCCTGGCTCAGCACAGGCATGTATTTTATTTTACAACTCAAACAGATCCTCTGTGCACCCACGTCCGGTTTCCAAGATAACTCTGGGCAAGATCCACTTCTGCTGAAAAATGAATGATCCCAGAAACCAAAAAAACATTTGTAAAGGGTGATTTATACCAGAACTATTCCCTACCAAACGTTAAGCTAGACTTAAGGGACGAAGAGCCACTGCCTTAACCCTAAACTGTCCCCATCCAGCGGGATCAACGGAGACGTCCCCAGCACCACCGAGTGACAGGTCCTCTGTCCACGATCCAGAGGTGTGAATTTAAGGCCCAAGTCCATCGCCGACCCAACCTCCTGCAAGCCTGGCACCACGTCCTCACCTGCGAGGTCCACGGTGGAGCAGGTTGTCCCCCCTGCAAGCCCGTGCAGGTCCACGGTGGAGTAGACAACCCCCCTGCAGCCCATGGAGGTCCACAGTGGAGCAGGTTTCCACCTTGCAAGCCCATGGAGATCCACGGTGGAGCAGGTTGTCCCCTCTGCAGCCCATGGAGGTCCACAGTGGAGTACACGACCCCCCTGCAGCCCGTGGAGGTCCACAGTGGAGTAGACATCCCCCCTGCAAGCCCGTGAAGGTCCACAGTGGAGCAGACATCCCCCCTGCAGCCCACGGAGGTCCACGGTGGAGCAGGTTTCCACCTTGCAAGCCTGTGGAGATCCACGGTGGAGCAGGTTGTCCCCTCTGCAGCCCATGGAAGTCCACAGTGGAGTAGACGTCCCCCCTGTAGCCCATGGAGGTCCACAGTGGACGAGGTTGTGCCCCCTGCGGCCCATGGAGGTTCACAGTGAAGTAGATGCCCCCCTGCAAGCCCGTGGAGGTCCATGGTGGAGCAGGCTTCCACCCTGCAAGCCTGTGGAGTCCACGGTGGACAAGGTTGTCCCCCCTACAAGCCCGTGCAGGTCTGTGGTGGAACAGATGACCCCCCTGCAGCCCATGGAGGTCCACAGTGGAGCAGGTTTCTACCCTGCAGCCCATGGAGATTCACGGTGGAACAGGTTGTCCCCTCTGCAGCCCGTGGAGGTCCATGGTGAAGCAGACACCCCCTGCAGCCCGTGGAGGTCCAGGTGAAGCAGGTTTCTACCCTGCAAGCCCATGGAGGTCCACAGTGGAGCAGGTTTCTACCCTGCAAGCCTGTGGAGGTCCAACAGTGGAGCAGGTTGTCCCCCCTGCAAGCCCATAGAGGTCCACCAGTGGAGCAGGTTTCTACCCTGCAGCCCACAGAGGTCCACAGTGGAGCAGGTTTCTACCCTGCAAGCCTGTGGAGGCCCACGGTGGAGCAGGCTGTGCCCCCTGCAAGCCCATGGAGGTCCAACAGTGGAACAGGTTTCTACTCTGCAGCCCGTGGAGGTCCACAGCGGAGCAGGTTTCTACCCTGAAAGCCCATGGAGGTCCAACAGTGGAGCAGGTTTCTACCCTGCAGCCCGTGGAGGTCCACAGTGGAGCAGACATCCCCCCTGCAAGCCCGTGGAGGTCCATGGTGGAGCAGGTTTCTACCCTGCAGCCCATGGAGGTCCACAGTGGAGCAGGTTTCTACCCTGCAGCCCATGCAGGTCCACAGTGGAGCAGGTTTCTACCCTGCAGCCCATGGAGGTCCACAGTGGAGTAGACATCCCCCCTGCAAGCCCGTGGAGGTCCACAGTGGAGCAGGTTTCTACCCTGCAAGCCCGTGGAGGTCCAACAGTGGAGCAGGTTTCTACCCTGCAGCCCGTGGAGGTCCACAGTGGAGCAGACATCCCCCCTGCAAGCCCGTGGAGGTCCATGGTGGAGCAGGTTTCTACCCTGCAGCCCATGGAGGACCCCACACCAGAGGAGGGGATGTTCCCTGAAGGAAGCTGGGACCCCGTGAAGAGGAGCCCAGGCTGGAGCAGGTTTGCTGGCAGGACCTGTGACCCCGCGGGGGAGCCACGCTGGAGCAGTCTGTTCCCGAAGGACTGCGCCCCGGGGAAAGGGCCCACGCCGGAGCGGTTCGTGAAGAACTGCAGCCCGTGGGAAGGACTCGCGTTGGAAAAGTTCGTGGAGGACTGTCTCCCGTGGGAGGGACCCCACGCTGGAGCAGGGGAAGAGCGTGAGGAGGAAGGAGAGGCAGAGACAACGTGTGATGAACTGACCGCAGCCCCCATTCCCCGTCCCCCTGCGCCACTCGGGGGGAGGAGGTGGAGAAATTGGGAGTGAAGTTGAGCTCGGGAAGAAGGGAGGGGTGAGGGCAAGGTGTTTTAAGATTTGGGTTTATTTTTCATTATCCTTCTGACCTTTGATTGCCAATAAATTAAACTAATTTCCCTAAATCGAGTCTGTTCTGCCCATGACAGTAACTGCTGAGTGATCTCCCTGGCCTTAGCTTGACCGATCAGCCTTTCATCATAATTTTTTCTCCCCACCCCGTCCCGTCAAGGAGAGGGAGTCACGGAGCGGCTGGGTGGGCACCTGGTGTCCAGCCAAGGTCAACCCACCACAACCCTAAAGCATCCCCATCCAGTGGGATCAACTGAGACGTCCCCAGCACCACCGAGCGACGGGTCCCCTGTCCAACAGCCCAAGATCTAGAGGGGGGAACTTACGGTCCCTCCACCACTCTACGACGCCGTCCAAGCTCGGTACCGTGTCCTCGCCTGCCGGCACAGCCCAAACTGCCACCGGCTCCCGTTACGGCAGACAGACAGTGCCAGAGGATACGGATTCGCACATCGGCGTGTCTCACCGTAGCTGCCCCGTGAGCAAAGCCCAAACTAGCTGGCTGCCGGTTATCTTTGTAGTTAACTTATCACGTCTGAGCCTTCCCCCAGTTATCTATTTCAAGACAGCAGCACCCAACGTCGTGATCCCAAACTCAATTCCATCAATCCCCAGAGCACTCAAGCGCACCGAGGCGGATGGAGAAGACGGCAGAACCCGGGTGTAGGTGACTACACAACTCAGAAAAGCTGTTGAAGAGAGCTTTATCTATTCCAAGTCAGAAAAATGACTTTTTTTACCCATTCTACTATCAGTTTTCAACTACAGTGCCAAATTTAAGCATCCTATAGGTACGACCCCAGCGTGCGCTATTTTCACCCCTGCAGTTCGAGAACAAAAAAGATTTGATGCCCACTCTCTACTCCAGCCTAATACTCGCAAGAACTGCTCTTTTCCTGGAAAGATGAAGGGTTTGGGTTTTTTTTCCCCCCAATTTTGCTTCTTGCTGTCCACGAACAAAAAAATCCTCCAAGGTCAAGGCATTCCTAGAGCAGCCGGATATTTAAAATACGGCCTTTCCCACCCGAGACTTCAGAAAGCCAATCGCTCATCGTGTCTGGGCTACGTCTGTAACCATACAAACCTTGGAGATTATTATTATTGGAGATAATAAATTATCGGACAGAATAAATCCCCAGTCTTGGCAGAATATTCAGATTCAAAGCCAACCAAGTAGTTTTAAAGCTGAAGTCATAAAAAAAACCCCAATAGTTGTGTGTTTGGGGTGATTTTCCCCATTTATTACTGAGCCTTTTAGGGCAAACTACCAGAAAAAAAGAAAACCCACACTTAGAAGAGCGAGTTCTGGGTAGAGACACCAAAAAACATCACAGTTGCATCCCGTTTTCCTGAGCTGGGTGGGATACAAACCCCCAAGAGAAGGCAGCTCGGCACAGCGCTGCCTGACGGGCATCCGGGACGGAAGCAGGCTCCCCAAAACACCCAACTGAGCAGAAAGCGGCCAAATTCGGACTCGGTGGCAGCCGTGGGGAGACCACCTGGACTCGCTCAAAGCGTCGGCCGAGGGGTACGGGAGATAGAGCTGTACGTGTACGTGAAGGGGAGCAAAAAAAAGCCCCGTGTCTGCTATTCTTAAATACCAGAGAAACACACCAAGATACAGAAAACTCTGAATTATTTCATGTGTGTGAAGCTTCTCCCTGACCTCGCGCTCTCACCTCAGCTCTCCGCTGTTTCTGCCTCTTATTTTCCCTGCCGGAATCAGCTCCCTTGGTAAAGGGGATTTAAATTCTGCACCTAATGAAGTATCAGGACAATCAAGTTTGATCCAGCCTTAATGAAGCCAAAGGTTCATATAACTCGGTCTCTACTCACTCGCATCGGCAAACACCTATCGGTAAATCCGGCAAATCCAGGGATACGTTCGCTGCAGCTTGTACGAGATCTACTCAATCCAAAGCACCCGAAGGCAACGAGCGCAGCTCAGCCCCGGCTGTAATTCATTCCTGCAGTCCTGCTTTACATCACCTTCTCTCCGGTGACACCCCCAAAAGAGACGTTACTGCCCCAAAACGCTGGAAATAAGCCGCACCCCGTAAATCATGCACTTATCGGCACAGGAGGAAAATTCAGGATAAGTTACCTGAAATCAGAGTTGACCCTTCGAGGTGTTCGGTTCTCCTTCACCAGCTGAACCCTCTGACCTTCATTTTCGAAGCTACTATTGAAAGAAAGATCTGTAAGGAAAAGAAACGCGGGTTAATTCAGAAGTGCAGCCAAAAAACATCGCTAACTTTTATCCTTTGCCTTTTTCTTCTCCAGATTTCTATTTTTAGTTGTAGGAAACGCTACGTATGAGCCAGAAAACCAGGAACCTTTGATGATGAAAGGCATCGCAACGCAGATGTGGACGGGTGAAGGGATCCAAGACAACGGTCCAGACCGTCATCCAAAGCGTGCATGCTTTGGAATTTAAATATACTGAGAAAAATGATTGAATTTGAGCTAACCAACCCAAAACAGCTCTTTCTGAGAACTTCAACAAGCACAGGTCCGTTCCCTCGTGTTAACCTTGCCCCAAACAAAAAAAAAAAAAAAACCCTGCAGATTATTCAAAAAGCTCTTTCCAGCCCAGAAAGTCCTTTCCAGTTAGTTTAAGCCGGTTGCAAGACCTGGGTTTAACCAAACACCTGGGACTGCTGCCCAGCTTTAGGCATCTCAAAGCCTGGCTTAGCAGCTTACAAGAGGTCTCGAACCCATCCGCAGCCCAACGCAAGAACAGCAATCGCTCACGCTCCAGCTTTTCACAGAAATTACCTAAAAAAAAAGCACCAAACACGAGATTTCAGCTTCTACCTCAAAGACAATCTCTAGGAAGATGACCGTAACCACAACCAACGCCTTTTTAACATCGCTTGCGCTCGTGGAGTACTCACCACACCTGCAGAGCCAGCTCGCCTTGTATTAGAGCCAATAAACAAACTATTTAAAAAAAAAATAAAAAATCCTTAATTCCATTTTCAGGGGCAGGACAGACCATAAAGGATACGGGAGACGCGATGCTTTTTGCCCCCCAGCAAAGGGAATTCAGCACCTAGTAACGCATACAAAACCTAAGAGGCCAAAGGACCAGCTTAACAGCTCTGACTAACTTTAAGCTTAGCCCTAGCAAGCGGGCAGGGAAGATTTAGCTAAGGCAAAGCAAGACTCACCTGCCCTTGGGTGAGAAATACCGAAGGCTGAAAGGGATGTCTGGAGGTCCCCGTAGGACCGACTTCAGAAGTTCAAACAGGTTGCTCAGGGCTTTGTCACACCACAGCAATTACTGCCAGCTTTTAATTGACATTTTAGTGCTGGTTCTTCAGAGGTTAAACTGATCTTATGAGTGCCATACTCACTCTTTACTCGGTTGTTTGCTGCCGGTTCGGCTTCCTAACAAAGCCCACCCTAGAGGAAGGTGGACACCAAAGCAGCTCAAAGGATAAACCACGTCCCAAACCCTGCACCCAGGCTAAACGAGCTCGTTAAATACTCACAACGCTGATTTCTTCTCAGAGACGACCTAGCAGCTCCCTGCAGGCAGGTAAATCCACCGAAAGCTTGAAACACCCAGCGGCGTTGCGTGCTTCGCTACCTACGTTTTCCGATACAACCCGTGGTCCGTTCTGGCCACTTCTGGTTCTTTTTAGTGATTATAAACCTAAACCAGCCCTAATTCTGCCAGCATCGCTGTTTCACAAGTATCACCGTTAACAGACCTGCTCCGTGAATGCCACCAATCCCAATTATATCACTAATCACACTTATCTGGTAATATAAAACAAATTAGATCTCAAATACGGGTTGTTTTTTTCATGCAAGTACTGTTTTTTTTCTTTTTTTCCTGCTGACTCCAGCTAGTGACAGCCACAGCCTCGAACAGATGCAGACGGGACTTGTTTTCATCTCTGGTTCTCAATAATCAAACTCAGAAGCTTGGAGGAAGAGGTCGTTTGCTTAAAAAATATTTAAGAACATAGTTTACCTTCTGTGCGTTCAGTGGCTTTTAAATTTCCTTTGGGAGGGGGAAGGAATAACTCCGAAGAGCGACTCTTCCTTCAGCAGCAGAATTCACGCGTTTCCTACAAAAACACTCCCATAGCAAAGTATTGAACAAAATAAATGCGTATTTTCTGTCTTCTAAAAATCTACACGATTTGACCTCTGTAGCGCCAGTAATTTAAATTTTCAGACTTGTTCAACGAAGTTCTTTCTCCGGCATCCTCTGTACGCTTCCAGAGGTTAAGACCTCCACGAACAGCACTTACTCACAGGAGTAGTAAGATAAGTAGTAAGACGCCAGATCTCCTAGTAAGATTTGCAACTACAAAAAACAAACTAAAAATCAGTAACGTAAACCTTTTAAATCACCAATCTTTGCTGTTTTTTTCCCCCCATCGGGATAAATCTGAATGAGCAGGTACTGTTTACAGGCTGGCAATCACGTTAGCTTGGGAGGAAAAATGTTTCAATCCCGATTAATGGGTGAATTCAAGTCAAGGCTTGAAGAGTACGGGGTGTAAGGGATGTCACAAAACCCCCAGAAACAGTGAAAAGAAGGATTTTACCCTAAAGAAAGGCTAAGGCCAAGAAAAAATCCACTGCAGTACTAACAAATGATTCATGTAGTATCTGAAAATAGAGTTACGCTGACTCAAAAAGGTTGGCATTTGTAATTTTGTCGCTGTTAAATTACAAAGTTTTCCTCCAAATTCACTTTTGCCAGCAGATCCTGACTTTTTAATACCGAATTAGCGAAATCCAAGGTATCGTACAAAAACCCTGGTTGCCTGCTCTTCAGAAACAGGCATTTGGGTATTAAAAAAAACCCCAAAAAACCACAAAAATCACAAAACTCGGGACGTTTATGTTTGCTAAAGGAGAAGAACACCCATCCTGCTGCATCCCAGGATTGCGGGTGACCGTTTCTCTCCCAACTAAACTGACCGCACGGCGCAGACCTCTAATTTCTGCAAGAGCAAAGACTAACGACCCGAGCCAAACGAGTTACAACCGTTCCTGGTATTCTCATACACCAGAAAAATCGGATTGTGTTTCATCACCTCCACATTCAACCATCACACACAGAATTTTATACTCGAAGCACGTACAGAAGCGTAACGTGATTAACCTTAATCTTTAGTGTGCCATGGCTTTACTAAAATTATTTTACTGATGTTTTAAGCGTTCTTATGTTTTCCACTAAAATTCACCCCTCAGCTCCTCCCTAAGACTCCCCCAAATTTTCCAGCAACACGCTGGCTAACAAGGAACCTGCTAATATTGGCCCTAGAAATGATTTAAGTGCTCCTCCTCACCTGGAAGCTCCTATTTTAAGCCGATTTAGTTGCTACAAATCCATCGAGGTCCCATCCACATTCCTCTAACGAGGAACAACATCTGGGAGAAGGCGAGACAGCGCTCACCTAGCACCGAGAGGAGCTGCCAGCTCTCGTAGGAAAGCAAAAAACACCTTTGCAGATACGCCGAGGAGATGAATACGATGGCAAAAAGGCAGATTCAGATATTGCCGAGGCTTGCTGCTCCCTCAGCTTCGGATCTGCAGAGCAGGGAAGGTCTTGGGTCTCTCCCACCGATGTCTCCACCGCCGATTGTCCATTCTGGGATAGTTCTCCAAGCTCCACAGCTCGCCAAGACCTCTCAGGTTTGGGTCAACCTCAGAAGATTCCCCATTTCAAGGCTTCTACACTCTTTTTTCACTCCTGGAGTGTCCTGAACCTCTCACACTATCACCAGAAAGGCTCGAAGAGAAGCGTCAGAGCAGAAGACCCTCACAAAGACGTCTCTTTCCAGCTAGCGCATCGTGTCCGGTCCGCAGACCGCTCTTTACCTCTCGAGTCTCTTCTCCATTTAAGCGGCCGAACGATCATCAGCTGAGAGGAGGTCACCACCAAGAGATAGCCCAGGCTTCAACATCTCGCCTCCGTGGGACAGAGCAGCCCCGGCTCAACGCACAAGGCCACCTGACTCCGCGCCTGCCAAAAAGAAAAAAAAAAGAAAAAAAAAAAAAAAAAAAAAAGAAAAAAAAAAAAAAGAAAAAAAAAAAAAAAAAAAAAAAAAAAAAAAAAAAAAAAAAAAAAAAAGAAAATCGACGCCGAGAGCAGCTATCTTGCCAAAACCGCTTATTTTGTCTGGGGAATCTTATCTCGGCAAAGGCTGTTGGAGCAAACGAAGGCTGCGCTCCGCGGGGTTCGTCCAGCTCTGGGACAAAAAAAAACCCAATTCAGTTGAAAACAGTCACAAGACTCAGTATTTTCCACGTGCTGCGGTTGGATTTCGCTCATCCCAAGCCACCGCTAACACACAAGCGATGCTCTACCACCAAGATCCCCTGCTAGGATTTCTACGTGCCTATAAATTAGTAGTAAAACCTCAAGTTTCCCAGCAAATCGAGCGGGGGAAAACCCCACCCGAAACGGAGAACAGTCAGCATACGTGTCCGAGAAAATACGCATCTCAGTTTGTCACAATCATCACAAAATAAATTCCAAGGTCGTGTTGGGTCCAAATCTTTGTGCAAGTACAGAAAACCGCTCCAGGAAGCACCACGTCGTCCAGCGGTCACCGATTTCTTCTGGCAAGTGCCCTCTGATTTTCTAAGAGCCACGACAGCCCGCGCAGCTCTGCAGTAACGCAGCGGAAAGCTGAAGTTCAGTTCCATATGTACATACGTACCTCTTCTATATGTTTTTCTCAGCTTGCGGCCACACGCTTTATCTTCCGAGACTCAGTGCTGGCACAGGGGTATCTCAGCCCTCCAGATCCGCATTAATTCATCCTCCTAACGAGCCTTGCTCCGGAGGCTCAGACACTTCCAAAACAGATTCCTCTATTAATTAACGCTTCCCAACTTCTCACGTGTAGCCGTTTTTCCCCCCTTAATAGTTGCGGTTTATATTGAAAGTCCAATTTCTTTCGACTTCGGCGCTCCTTTAATAACGCCCCGCGTTTGACATTCGAATGCGAAGCGGCGACCGAACGACCCTTGATCCAAGGGCCCTTCCCAACACCGCAAACAAAGGAAAGGAAAATATTGAATTCGATCCAGGAATTGAATTTGAAAGCTTCAGTACGAGACGGTTTGTTCGTAGAGTCGCTGCTGAATTGGTCCTGGATACCGACTGAACGAGAAGAGTTGACTGCTGGGAAAATAAACCCCATTTTTGCTCAATATATCACTTTTTGCTCCTTTTTTTAACTCCACGACCAGGCTGTTCTGTACCGAAAACAGCCACCACACTGATCAAGATAGGAGCGTGCGCGGGCGCCATCCGATTGCACAACTTGAAAACAGCTTTATCTCTCCGTTGGCTTTCATAAACCCTGTAAACACCAAACGGGGAAGCAACGCAGAAGGAAACGGGGCGGATTTAATTAAAAAGATCGCTGTCGCAGTCCGGGACAGCCACTCTCATGCCGTTTTGTGGTCAGAGAAACCAAAACCAAGCGCTTTTAGTACCTGATTCACCTGGATCTCTGAATTTCCACATCGGCATCCAAAGCTAAGGGCGGTCGCAGACCCGGACGCGACCCCAGGAACGTTATTTTGATGTTCCAAAGTCCGAGTCCGTACGTTGGATATTGCTTACCAAGGGCTGCGCGGGCAGCCTGGGCTGAAGCTGAAGATAAGGCTTTTCCTAGGAAGAGCTAGCAAAACAGCAGATAATAAAAAAAAAAAAAAAAAATCGGGAGTTACCGGTGTTTTGGATACCAGGCAAGGTTTTCCTCCTCCTGACCCTAACCTCAGACTCCTCCTGCATTCACAGACCTTCCTCAGACACCAGCACTAAGCACTTTTTAAGCATTTAAATAAATCCGTGCCTGGATGAAGCCTGAAGAGGAGTAAACGTGCACCAAGTTGCGCCTGTAATTTCTGTTCTGTAATACTCAGACCTGCGTAATATTGAATAGCTGCCAAAAAAACCAGCAGCACTCAAGGCAATACTCCAGTGCCAGCCCCAAATACCACGCAGCCTTTTTATTTCAGGGTAAAACCCGCAATTTGCTACAGCAGGAGAACCTTAATACCGCCGCAAGAGTCGCTGTGATTTTAAAGCAAGAAAATATATAGAAAAACGAGCTGTTTTAATAAAACCAACGGGAACGAGGACAAACGTGACAACGTTATTTGCTCATCAAACTGGTTTGCTTCTCCGAGCGGAGGATTTCTGGTATTTAAGGGAGGGGAGGACACGGATGAGCGATACCCCACAACCAGAGTCAACGGTGAAGTTAAAACTGTTGTTAAACCCAGCAGAACCCACCCAAAAAAAGAAAATCAATGATTTTGGTCATATAGGCAACGTCGTAGGTCATTATAGATGACGTAACAGGTACTTTAGTCCACCTCAGGCAAATACAGCTATCCAGTACACCATACAAGGCAAATCCAACATATGAAGCCAAGAATCTGCTTAAAATAAGTGGGAAACATCGTGTAAAATACATTTTCAGAAAGTCTCCCACTTTGCTTAAATTTCTCCTGCTTTTAGTACTCCGTAGTTTCCTCTGTGGGTAAATTCCCTTTTGAATCCGCACATTACCCAGCCCCGGTATCAGATTTTCCCCACTTTTCCAGCAAGTTACATGCAAAAACTTCAAGTATCTGTAAAAGCAGAGACTAAATTTCTCATTCTTGAGACTAACGGAACAAACTTCGTCCCGTCCCATCCAGCAAAAGCATAATTTAGAATTAATAACATCGATTTAATAGAAATTAAACTGCTTAAACGTGCTAGGTACGAGATTTCCTTCAACCAGCTACGCGCTGCAAGCACGTATTAGCGCTCCGTAGCCTGGAAAGAGTTTTCCAACAAGATCAATTTAGCCTCAAATCCTTTAATTAGCAGCAGGAGAAGCGGAGTATCCAGCTACAAACAGAGATCCGCAGGTTCAAAGGGCAATTAAGCCACAGGGATGGAAGAAAGTTGCAGGGTGTTTCCTGGCCAGGAGCTGCAGGTTGACGAGGTTTTTACCTCGAGAATTAAGCAGTTTGTATCCGAGAAGGGTTTGTGCCCCAAAAACTGTCCTCCCCCAACCCAAATCAGACCCCACCTCCCTCCAAGCATCCTCATGCTTGAATCTGTTTTAATATTGCCGCTACCGAAGGGCTCAGAAAATAGCAAAAGTTTATCCGAGATCAATTCAGGGCGCCAAGCAAATCGGTCTCGGATCTTCAAAGCACACGAGCCTCGACCACAAAGTGGAAGTGACAAATCTCTCTCAAAAAATTTCTGATGAACGGGCAGACAAAGCAATTAAAAAGCGAAGTCAACGCATCTCAAACATCGAGCCTCGGTCTCCTCCGAGCAGCTCAGGGAGTCCAACACGTGTTCGTATTTTAAGGGGGCTTACGCCAGCGGCACCCGACCTCGGCAACGAGCTTCAAACCCAGAACTCGGCCACGGGGTCTTTCAAAGCCACCTGAAAGCAACTCAATTCCCCGGGCGCTCCCCAAACGGGTCTTTTATCCTGCGTACAGTCACGCCGCACCTCGGAAACACGGTCTGGACTCGCAGTACGAGGCTCAGAGTCTGAAACGACCCAACTGCGATGCCAACTCTTTTCTTTCAAGGATTAAGAAGCTAAAACAAAGCCGCGAAAGGAAAACTAGATGCAAATACTCAAAAGTATCACGTCAAAAAAAGCAGAGAGGTGGTTTTATATTCAAATGTCTGTCTGGTCAAGAGACTCACAGTCTAACCGATCCCAGAAATTAGCCATTTCCTTTCTCTTAATTGCAGAGACAGCCTTGAAAGACCTGAAAAATCACAAGTTTAGAAAGTATTAGCAGCTGCTAGTTTTGTTATTAGAACAAGTCTGATACGGAGCCGTTAGAGGAGCGGGACTTTCTCCTCCTTCCCTCCCTTGGCGCACTCACCCACGACCAGCAGCTATCTTTAGCACGAGGCTGCAGCCAGAAAAGCCAACTTTTAATCCGTTAATTGATAATCTGGGACCGACGATTCTCGACAAGAGTCGAGCACATGAAACCACCACTTTTTATAAACCACGTAAAAATTAATTCAAGAGTTTATAGCCAGAACAATCGACACCAACCTCAACATTTATCCAGGAGGGAAGACATTTCGTGCAGCAAGAGGCTGCGGTGCCGGCAGCGTGACTAACACCCGGACAAGTCGGGTGACATACCACGGAGAGCACGTTTCTACTCCCACTTAAATTAAAATGGGAGCGAGCGACTCGGCGGCGGCGAAAACCCAGTGATCCACTTCGGGGTCAGCGTGCCCCAAGCACGAGCGCGCTGTTAGAGGAGAGCTGGGGCTGCAGACGGCTCCAAGCTCCTTGCAAATTAAACAGGGATTTTTAGAAAATCATCAAGCTAACGAGCAACCCAAACTCACTTGTAAATCACTCCGTCACCGACAATAAAATAAACTTTCTCCAGCGAGATGGGGAAGGACGTGTCCTCCTGGGTACGCTCAGAGCTGCAGGAAGAGAAGATTACTCGGCACCGAGATGTTTATGCTAATCCTTACCACGGAGTAAATTACTCATTTCAGCCTAAATGAGCTCGTAGGTGAGGTCAGACAACTCGGACATCGCGTTGCAAAAGCCCCGAGCTCACGTTAAGTGCGCTGAAGAACATCAGAAACCTCGCCAAGATCTCAAGCTCAGGTTCTGCAGGTCTCAGTTCCACCACAGCAACCCCTCCACGGACAGGTCTGATCTTCCAACCGCCCGAACGAACACCGGGAATATTCCAGGCTGGAATATCGAAGCAGTTTTGGGTTCATAAACCCATTTCTCAATGGCGTGGTACAAATCAACAGGCTTCTGAAGATCCACCCAGCGGGTGACAAAGGCCATCTCCATCCCGGTGATGAGAGATAAGGAGAGAGGAGAAGTCGAAGCGGCCATACGGGAGCGCATCAAACATCCACCACCCCATCTCCAGCAAAAAAGAAAGAGCGACCCTTCACAAATTCACCTTCCACACAGCCAGAAGACGCTCAGGAATGCTGATTATTCAAAATAATTAAAGACCCCAGTGTTTCCTAGGGACTTATTTAAGTCGCTGCCTGTTCATCATCTCTCTGCCGTTAAAAAGTTGCCACCGACGCGTCCCGGCTCTTTTCTGGGGGTTTTGGGGGGTTTTTTGGTTTGGTTTTTCTTTTTCTTTCTTTTTTTTTTTTTTTTTTTTGCAATCAGCAAGATCATTCATCCCCTTCCCTACGCTTATTTTTCAAGTGCACTGAAAAAACACGGGTGTAAACAGCTAGATCTTCCTCCACTACAAGCTACCGCGCATTCCTACCTTGAGTCTCTTAATAAATCGTTAATCCACGGAGGAGTTCTCAACCTCCTTAGGTTTAACTCTTTTCTCTTAAAACTAAGCTTAAGCTCTTGAAGGATGCCTCAGCATATTTTATCAATAACCAGGCTTAAAGCGAACATCTAAAAGACAACTTCCTTCTAAAAAAGTCAGGTTGACCATAAGGATTACGATCCTACATTCAAACGCCGAGCCTAAAAGAATGATTCACCTTTAGGCTAGGCTTTTTTAGAAGCGCATTTTGGGCTCCAGACCTTTCAATATCAGCCTTGCAAGAACAACTAGGCTTTGCCCCGTAGCTCTAGCTGAATTCACATTCCTCTGCAGCCCACGTCCGTAGATACCGAGAGACCACAACTGCTCTGCATCGCATTTTTCAGGCGCTATCAATAGTCCGCAAGAACAGAGGGCTTCCCGAATAGCCGCCTTTCCCAGAGAAACCTAACTGGAAGCTGAGGTAAGAAAGGACAAGCCAAGGTCAGACCAAAAATAGCCGATTGGGGAAAAAAAAAAAAAGAGAGAGAAGGCAAAACAAAAATGTTTTTAAAATGTGAAAAATGCAGCGCCCTTAACTGGTTAAATGTGTCCTGAGACATAGAGAAAAAATATATTAAAACCAGCAGGATAGTTAAACCAGTTAAAACCAAAGCTGCTAGGCTCAGAAGAGGACGACACTAGATCACATCTAAGACCCAGAAGTCACCCTGCGTCCCGTTAAGAGTAGTATCTGTTAAGCAAAGACCTATTTTACTAACCCTTTCGCAGTTGCACGGCTCTAAAAAAGAAGATATCCCCCCCAAAACCGCTCCTAACACCCTGCCTAGTAACGATACATCCCTCTCAGCCGCTTGTACCTTAAAAGGGGTGTCAGAGGACACCAAAGTACTCCAAAACTTCACCTTTTTTACTCCACGGCCTCTGCAAACAGTTGGAATTTTCCCCTTGGGCTAGAAGAGCCATCGGCAGCTCTGCAAACAAACATCCGTCAACAGGCACAAGGTCAGTCTCATCTGTAAATACGTGGTCTCCGACTCACCGGCAGGAATAAGCGGCAATCTTGTTTTTCTTGTAACCTGATACGGTTTTTACAAGGAATTCTTCTGTCCAGGACAGCATCCAGCTCTAAACGCAGGCAAGGAGAAGCAGAAAAAGGCTCTTCGCTACCTTTATTCTACAAACAGACCCTGCTCCGTCGTCGTCTTTGTGCTCAGAGGTGTCCTGGTTTACCAGTTCAGATGTTCAATTTTGCTAGCCACAGCATAACAAATCTTATTTTTCCCCTTTTCACTCTTTATCCTCCTTTTCCGCAGGCCATACCAGTGACTCCGCGGGCAGAGGCGGCGTTCAAAAAGCAGAAAGCACCACTTCACAAGCAGAAAATAAAAGGGAAAAAAAAAAAAAAAAAGAGGAGATCAAACTTTGTCCTGCAGGGCAGCACCACACCTTTCCCCTTTGCTCTTTCCCCCAGGGGGAACCGGATCGTGCCCAAATTAACTCTAATTACACCCCAATTCAGCAGGAAAGGATCACGCCGGAGGTTTGGGAGCAGCATAAAGTTGGGAATCGTCTCCTGAAATACTTCAAAAATAACGGTGACGTTTAGTTTTGAGCTAGCAGCGAAGCTCAAACCTTATTTTTAGCGTTCATCCCTTTCCCCCCCCATCACCGAATTACTCCTGAGCTCCCTAAACCAGAGCAAGACGGCGAGCATCGAGCGCAGCGGGGCTCGCGACGCTCGGGTTTTACAAGCGGGGTCAGTGCCTGCACTGACATGCTGGAAATCTACCTACAAATTCAAAAAAAAAAAGAACAAACCCAACCATAAACATCTCGGGTAACCTTTGGACCAGCGATTTGCACTCTAATCCCGACCTCCCCCCATCGGTATTAAACTCTGAACTCCGAGAAGTGACTTTGCCTACGCTCGGCAACGTAAAAGACACAGTTTGTACCGTAAAATCAAAATACATCTGGAATTTGGCAGAGGGTTTGAGATCTTGCTACCAGGATGTTCCTGCTGCTGTTATTCCAGCAGACAAATACGAGCGTTTTATCACCCACATCTTGCAAACGGGGAAATACCTACCGGACAGGAATTAAAAACACTTTATAAAAGCAAATATAATACAACCCGAGATGATAATTTACACTGACGGTGATTTTTGTGCCCCGCCTCTTGCGCCAAAACCTTTAACTTCAGCATCAGCTCTGGTGGAATGAATATTCCCTGTGCTAAGTTTAAGAAAATTATCACCAACAGCGCTCTTCTGCATCTTCCCCCCCGCCTCCCTTAGGAGGGGATGAGAGATAGGGGAGAGCCCTGAGCAGCAGGACTCAAAGGATTGGGTCAAGGGATTTAAACTGATTTCTTCCGATTTTGTGGAAAATTAACACCTACTCGGCAACGGGCAGAGTCATTCCGACCCTTCAAGTCCAGAGGAGTGGGGGGAAACCTTGCTTGAGGCACCGACCTCCCTCCAAAACTGCGGCTGGGCTCTCTGCATTGGATTTATTACAGTTTCACCTTCCAAAAAAAGCTACTTAGAGACAATCTGAGCACAAATCTCAACCCCTACTACACCGCAGTCCACATCCACACACGTCACTACTGAGGAGATACCAGGAGCAGCACGAGTTCCTACTTTTGAGGCAGAAATTTGTTTTCAATTTAACACGAGCAGCGCGTCGGGGTTCAGAGGAGCCTTCGGGCAGCGGTTACAGATCCCCGTTACGGCATCGTCTCCAAATTCCGAGGAACTGGTCATTCCACCTCTCGGGTGCAGCGGAGTTGGACGGCAGCGGAACCGATTTTCATTGAGAGGAACAGAGATGCGAGCTCACTGTTTGATTTTAAACCGTGGCCGTTTTCAACCCTAATCAGCAACTCCGCAAGAAGAACTTTAAAATTAAACCTAAAATCTCGATTCTTCCAAAAAAAATCAAGGCTTTACGTACGAAATACGATGCTTTTAAAGATTTTGCCAGTAGGAAGGGGAGGGAAAAAGAGCTTTTATAAGGAGATGAATTGAACTTGTAGCCTTGCTACAAGGCTGATGTCTCAGCCAGCTCGCTGGCGAGCCAGGGCTGCAACGCCGGGATGCTTTCGAAGCGGAATTGCTGCGAATTTCATCATAACCCTCCAAGGTTCGACTCCGCAGGAGGACCCAAGCTCACCCTGCCTCCGCAACTGCCCTTCCCCGGAGCCGTCGGATAACCGGATAAACCAGCCTGGCAAAGGATTTCCAAAGCAGGGATGCTGTTAGCAAAGAGATTTCCCGACCGATCTGCAGCTACTCGGCACCTAGCTCCTTAAAAAAAGGAACCACGACAAGTAATTTAGTGTTTTGTATATTTTTTGTAATGACAATCAAGACCTGCCAGCCAAAAAAAAAAAAAAGCAGCTCCTATAAATTATGTTCCTTTCAAATTATCCTCTTCCAAACCAAGAGTTCATATGTAAAAGATGAAGAATAACTGTTTTCAGGTAGTTCAGGGAAAAAAAGAAGTGCACTGAGCTCAGGAAAGCTGGACCTACGAGGACAAACAGTCTCATAGCAGTTATTTAGTACTGGTTTTAGAAAACCTGCAGCCCAACACAATTTTGTTGAGTATCTTCTGTTTGATCGATCACCGCCAATTAATTCAAGACAATCCCACGGGTCTGATTTCCCATCGCTCCGGTCTTACACAAGCGAGGGGCGTAGGCGCGGAGTAAAAGGGACCTTGCACCACGGAGCTTTAAGCTGGGCTTAAAGTTTCAGGAGCAAATGAGTTGAGTAGAGCCAGCCTGTCTCGCAGCCGCTCTCCATTCCCAGGGTTTCAGTCACTGCCACTCAGCCGAGAAAAACTTCCTGCCCCAAGGATATTATTTTTTAAGGGTTATTCCTCTCACTTCAATACCTCTTCAGGTTGTCAAATTAGCATAAAAAGGGCGACTGGGTGATTAAGAACTGTCTCATAACTTTCCAAGAAGGAAGGTGCTTCAGGAACATGGCTTTGTTCGGCCCGTTTAACGTTTTAAATCGCTGCACTGCACGTTCTCTGTAAAAAATGCAGGGGGGAAAAAAAAAAAGGAGCTATGCAACCTAAAGATTAAAAATTTGAACACACCTACGCAGCCTGGCTGAGTTTTCGTCCCTGCGTTCAATTTAAACAACATAAACCCTGAATTCTTCACCCTTGGTTTTGCAAATTGAAAATACAGCTCAAGAGACGATGGGCACAGCACAAATATTCCGGAAAAAAAGCATTTTGCGTTGAGGATAGTCCCAGGGAAAACGTCTCCGTGCCAAGTCCTTCCCGCAGGACGAGCGGCCGTGGGGTTAAGCCAAGGCTGACTCCCAAAACCTCCGCTTGAGCCAAGCACAAAGGAGGTGAAACCACAGCATCGCGAAGGAGCTGAAACCGCAGCATCACGTCCCCACAACCCACCAGAGACCACGGAAGAGCAGCTGTGCCCGTCGGATCACCTCCCCGCTCCGTCCGTAGCGGCCAGAAACGGGGAGGAAATCCTTCCAGCAACCAAAATAACAGAGAGAGGAATAAATTATGAATACATGCTTATTTTGAGACGTTTTGGGGCCACTAAAGCTTATTTTTCTGGCATGACGGAGCCCACGGATGCTCTGGAAGAACAACCAGCCTCTCTACCAGATATCAAAAGAGCTTTGGGAGTGTCGCTGAGGAAAAGGAAGGAGAAGCATTCAAAAGTTGACCTGTAACCACCAACCGAGGCTCTTTACCATAAACCAAGACTCCCACCACGCACAGACGGGTTCCCTACGCCAGCAAACGCATCCTGGACATCATCTTTCTTTACGAAAGCAAACCGCATAACCCCAAAACAAGGTGAAAACAAACTTTCTCCTCGCTCGCCCGAAAAAAAAAAGACGCAGTTATTCATCCAGCTGCGGTGCTGCCCGGCTGCCCCGCTCTTCTCCCAGCCCAAAACAATCCCTCAGCAAAGGATAAAAAAAAAATTAAATAAGAATATCGTTCTCCACGTGGCTGCGCAAGTGGTTTTGAGCGGGAGGGGAAGACAGCACGTTACCGCCGAGAAAGCCCAGAGCAAAAGGAGATGCTTTAGACCAGGAAACACTCTTCGGTATCCGAGTTCCTCCCCCCCAGCTCGGTCCAGGGCAGGAACGATCCCAGTTATCGAACGATAACGTTTAGCGACACGTGGATCTGCTGCGGAGCAGGCGGAAACCCCTCCCGGGGCGAGATCGCCTATATTTCACTAAAATCAAGTATTTTGAGGGTTCAGCTGATCTTAAAGTTGAGATCTACCCGAATATGAACGGAGCTGCGCTCGTGACTCCAGCAAACAGAAAAGGATAAAAAGCGACGCTTGCTCTGCACCACTTCTACTTCTTTTTAACCTAAAACTTCCCTAAGAGACCACAGCTCGCCGGCAGCATCGCGGGGCTCCGATCACCTGCAAACTCCTTCCCTACGGAGCTCCGGCTCTGGTCAAAGTTTTGGGGTGGGAATATACCCCAGCACCAACATCTGCGTGCTGAGCATCTTTATAAACACGGTTTTATTAAAAAAATAAATCAAACTGCACATTCCTGAGCCAGATATCGGATGCTTTTGCTCACGTTGTAGAAAATAAGCTGCAAAAACACCTCAAATATTCCATTTCTTTTTCCCCGAGCATCCTGCCTTCCTACTTCTCCACTCCTGTCACCGTTAATTTTTACCGCAAGAATTCGCCTCTGGAGAAGCGGCTGATACCGGCGGAGGGGGAAAACCCAAACGTTTCGACAGTCCGCGAGATTACAGCTCGTTAAATAGTTCATTTATTGCAGCTCATTTCCTAGAATTCATTCATTATAAGGATTATTCTTTAAATAATCTGTAACCCTGCTGGCTGATCGCTCCAAGCACGCCGAGAATCTCTGGGATAAATCAACTCAGAACGGCTCAAATAAGTTTTAAACGTTATTTTAATTAGCAGGTATGACATAAGTTAAGTTTCCACGCTTGTTTTTCTTTCGTATCTCGGTTATTAAAGCCAACGTGCTGGCAGACAATAATTAAATTAAGCTGACACGATAGTGTAAAAGACTATTTAATTGCTGAAGTACCCAGGTTCGTTTAAACATATAATTGCTTAATTATGCGTGTATTCATTTACCATTCTTCAGATTTTTTTAAGTGCGCGGCTCATCACGTAAGGAAGGCGAAAACTAACCTATAAATCTCAAATTTTAATTGAATTCAGCACCCATTCAAATAAAACACAATCCGCTTCGTTAGCGCTGCTCTGCGCCCGCCTGACCCCCTCGCAGCTCGCTAAGCCTAATAATCCATCAGTGCTAACGAGGACCCACGCGACTAAAGCACAACTTTACGCTTTGGAAGTCAAATGAACCAATTTTTAAGTCGGGTGAACGCGGTTTTGCTCCAACAGCTCTCCCAGAAAGTCGCACGGCGAGTTCACACCAGCCTGCTCCGAACAAAACCTGACATATTTCGATTACCCTTCTGCTAATCACTAATTCTGCCGGATTTATACACATTTTTTGATAACCCCGAGATGCGCTACACGCCAGCCACCTCTAGATCCGGAAGGAAAACCACCCCAAAGTCTAGTTTTTAGCAATTTCCTGAAATCTCAGGTTTTAGCTGATTTAGCAAGGGAAACCCGCAAGGATCTCGCAGCACACCCAGACAGTCCGTTAAAATAATACGAAAAAGGCAAAATAATTTGCAACTGAGGAACACAGACCTGTCCCAGGAAACTCCTCCTGCGCTCAGCAGCTGCCCAACATTTGCTTCCCAGGCTTCAAGACCCCTCTGCTTCCCACAGGACACCAGGTTTTGGGATATTTTGTGTTAAAAATATGATTATTATTTTTTTTTTACCTTGCAGGTTTGATATTGTCACTACAGGAACGTTCCTAAGCTGCGTTAGAAGCTTGCAAAGCCTCATTAGGCTTGGAATACGTTATAACAACAAATTAATTGAACAAAAAAAAATCAGCATTTGGGCTAAGCCTTGACTAACGAAAGAAAAGAAAACCCGCACGCCCTCGGCTCCCTCCTTTTCTTAAATCAGGAATTTTTTTTTTCCTTCGGAAGGCAACAAACCAACATCAAACCCCTCAAATTTCAAACCGATTCACCATTTCCCATTTCCGGGCTATCGCTTACAGAGTTTCTGCTTTCAGGATGTTTGCCCAAGTCCTCGTCGCTACCGAACAGTTCCTGTTTTCGGGTGGTTTTATTGTTTGTGTTTTTTGGGGTTGGTTTTTTTTTTTTTAAAGGCTGTTTTATGTTTCTCTGGATCCACGCCATCTCCCTCCTCCTTCGGGCTTCGCCATCGCCTCGGAGCAAGAGTCAGGGCAGGATTGTCCCAAGCCTTTTGGAAAAGTTATAATTAGTAACTCTCCTCCCGCTCGCAGTAATGAGCGGTGACACAGACGCGAGCGGTTAACGAAGGAACAAAATTCTCCCTCCCAAAAACACTCGGAATGGTAACAAAGCTGCTTCTTCCCATTAAAATAGGAATTTAAAAAACCCAGGAAGCAAATTTTCCTCCTCAAACACACGCCGGCACTTCCCAAATACTCTGGTCTCAATAATTTTGGATAAAAACTCCCGAGTTTCCTCCGGTTCCGGATGAAGGCAACGCATAGCATAAAGTTCTTAAAGGAGAAGCTCAAAAATATCACGGAATAGGGATGAAACGCGCCTAGAAGGAAGAGTTTTGGGTCTCTGCGGGTTTGGGTCCTCCTCCCCAGTTCCCAGCTGGCAATTTCAGTCTGACTTCAAGGTATTCCGCATCCTTCCCCCATCCCGACACCTTTCCCTTCGTGCTCCAAGCAATATCCAGATTTGTACGGAAAACACCTTGTCCCAACGGAGCTCTCCCTGCGTGGAGGTGTCCGTCGTAAGGCAGGCAACGTGAATTAAGACACCGCAAGTTTGTGGCGTGTCAAAAAACGCTCTTAATCCTTTCGGTCGTCGAAGCGGAGAGAAACACGACGCTGGTTTTTCAACACCTTCCCCAAATACCACCAAAGTTCCCAGAGTTCCCGGAGAAATCGGAGTAGAAAACCCCTGCGCTGGAATTTAACTTTCCCTCTCGACCCAAAACGACCTTTTGGTATTTTCTCCAAACCGATATTTAATGACTACCAAACCCTTCTAAGCTATTTAATAAAAATAAGAGGCTGCAGAGCGCTCGCTGGAAACTAAAACCAGGAGTTTTTATTATGAACCAACACCGAAACGTCCCACCTCGCTCGACGGGAGCTTTGGCAGCGCAAGTGACAGCGATAAACCCTTCACCCTTCCACGTCGCTGATCCGATACGGTGTAAGTTAATTTGTGCGTCGGTACAGCAGAATCCCAGTCCCTTTTTCCATCGCTGTGAGTTATCCGTAGCTCGGTTCCGGAAGTTTTAGAGCAAGATGATGACTCCTTCATGGCTTGTATACAACCGGGTCTTCTTAATCCTGGCTAAGGAAAGTCATTTTGATATTCTGCTTTGGAATAACCAAAACTCAAAGCAGGCAGGGGACTTATCCCAGAGAGGAAGGTGGATCCAGAAGCGGCACGCGAGCTCCCTGCGTTGGGATCCGCTGGCTGTGCCGGGCAGCTTCCCCTTTCACATCCGCTCTGCAGAGCCGCTCTTTGAATCACACTAATCCTCACCCAAAAAAACCCCAGTAACACTGCCAATTTTTCTCCAAAAGCTTTCGGATTTGGATGTCAGAGAGCTTTAAAATACCTATTATTCAATTACACCCCAAAAACCCCTACCAATTCCCTCGTAAGCTTACAGACACTTTGTTTTCCTCCTTTTCATAGCACGAAAGCTCAAAAACCAGATTAAAACCTGGACTCAAACCCTTCCTCCAGCGGCACTGGGGACAGATTTCTTCCCCGCTCGCTGCTTCGGCCGAAGCAGAGACACGATTCGTCCTAGAATTTAACACAAACGGCGTGCAACGAGCCAGGAGGCGACGCGAAACCTTTCCTAACAGCAGTCATCAGTTCTCCTTCCCTGCCCCGCACGCTGACATCCCTTATTCCGCCGCTTTCCGGGGGGATTTAGGCTTTGTAGAACCCTCCCAAGCAGACGCGGTCAGGTTACGGCGATCCACCCACTGCTATCTCCCAAAACGAGATGCCGTCCTATTCTTGTGCCCCTTCTATATTTAGGAAGGCAACGCTCGCAACGACCCCACCGCTTGAACGAGGAGGAAATATTTATTTCATGAAACATCACCCCTCGCTACAAACGGCGAAGTAACGTGGCCGGGATGCGCCTTCATCCTCCCCGTTCACCGCCAGATCCAGGGAACGCCGACGTTCAGCGTTATCGCCAACTCAAATCCCACAGATTTCACCCCGTTTTCGCTGGCAAAGCTGCACCCCGGTTCCTTCTCGGCGGAGTACTCGGGATTTCGTGCGGGGTTAAGGTAAAATATCTTCCTGCAAATAAATGGTTTACATTCCTGAACTCGGTCCAAACGCTGTTTGCCAGTAGATAATTACCAGACTATAAAGTTTACTTTGGAGAAATTGTTCCAAAATAGCAAGGGAACATAACGAGGGGCGTTTGATTACGTACACTTGATTACGGCTCCCCTCGACTGAAGCGTGGAAGACCAAAAATAACTTAATAAAAAGTAATTAGAAGCACCGGAGAGACCGGCAGGTCGTTTGCCGGGGTGAGATCGATTCCTACCCGCGCCGGTCTCCAACCAAAGCTCAATCCCTGTTTCCTCTTAAAACACAAACGGGATTTACGCTAACGATGGTTTTGCTGCCCGCGGTAATTTAGCTAATAGCTGGTCACCTCCACCGCAGTCACACTCGGAGTATCATCAGATAATGCAGCAACAACAGTTATTCAGCTTTAAGCAATTAACGTTGTTGGAGGGGAATAAAATAATCAGGAAAGTCGTGTTTTACTACTTTCAAATGAGTAATCCCGTCCTCTGCCAAGGTGCAAAGATTAGAGGCCTTGTGGGAACAACCGGCCTCGCACGGGTGGTTTCCCCCCTCCTCCCCGTACGCTGCATTTATTTACAGTCGCTATCGCGGTTCCTCGAGTTCAGGTGTGGAGAATTCAAATATTTTCTTTTGCCTCGTGTTTTATAACACAAAGGGGCCCTCGCGTAACACCAGAAAACGGCCGAGGGCGACCTTTAACTCACACGGCCTTAAACTGAAGGCTAGAAACTCGCAGCGACGTACGTTCGATTTACATTAATCTCTGCAAACACTTACGTTAGCAATAATCCCACCAAAGATTAATCACTTATGCAGCAGAGTTACAGCAGCCTTTTGAGTGTTTGCAAGGTTGAAATCCTCAATATTTTGGTTGCCCAAAGCAGTTTGGTTCATTTTCTTGCCTACATCGAGCTAAACTTTGCCACAACAACCTTAAACAGAGCGCTTAAGCTTCACTTGAAGTCGCCGCGCCACAAACAGCTAAAACCAAACCTCCATAAAACTACGACGGGTGTTTTAAGTTGCTCAAAAGACCCCAAAACTTTAACGGATGATGCAGATACGAAAACCAGAAGCCAATAACCCCAGCTCAGCAAAGCGGCGGCACCGGGGCGTCTCGCACAACCCGGGGGGGGGTCCCCTTCGCTGCCCCATAAAGCTACCGGGCGACACAAATTCGTTACCGAATTACCAGCTGAATTCTTTATGTTATAACATACGTCCCTACGAGCAACGGCGCTGCCTTTATTTATTTTTAAAACCACGCTGCAAACTTTCGCGGGAGTACGTGGTACGTATCCAAAGAATAACGGGGCTTTAAAGAGTTTTCTTGTGGAAACTTCTGCTGAAGAGAGCGGGGAAGCTTTAACGTTATGTGGAGTAAAAACTATTTGTAGGGTTTTTTAAGTTTGAAAGGCATCAGTGAAAATAAAAACCAGCCGAGGAAAACACCACGGAAACACGGGGGGGGGGGGGGGGGAATAAGGATGCGCTCGTTAATAAAGGTGAGAGCAGCCTGAGTTTATAACGAACAGACTTTTACTCCCTGCTGTTAATTAGCCATGTGAAGCTGTATCTCTTACGGCCAACGTGCCTTCGAAGCGAGCAGGAACAGCCTTCACTTTCACGCCAGCGGCTAATTACTGCATCAAACGAGCGCAGGAACCGAGCGTCCGTGTGAACTGGAGCAGACCTCGCTCCTCCGGCATTTCACCCACGAAACCCCCGGGGAAAGAAGAGTCGCTCCCCGGCCGGCTCCGGCTTCCAACAGCACCGAGGTTTCCCCTTTCCCACCCCACACCGTCCCCAAAAACGCAGGAGAGCGGCTCAAGAGTTTCCCCTCTCCCGGAGCTGAGCCCTCCAGCTTTACAGTTCCCAAACAACTCCTACAAAAGGGGAACGCAACCTGGGGGGAAAAAAAAAAAAAAAAAGGGAAAATTCAGCTTGAAAATTTAAAAGAAACCCACCGGCCGTGCGAGCTGAAGACCAGGAGAGCGAATCACCCTGTGGAAAGCTTAAAAAAGGGGCCGAGGAGCAGCTGAGCGACCGTGGAGCGGGTGTTACGGCGGGGAAACTGTGGGGAGCGGCGGGCGGGCAGCTCGGTACCTCAGGGCTGCCCGGGAAGGCACCGCCGCTCCCCCCCCACAGGGCTCCCGGCCGGCGGGCACACTCACACCCCGTTCCCGGCCCAGCCTCCATCAGCTCCCCGGCTCCGATCGCCCTCGCTGTCCGTCCCCACCGCCTCAGCTCCAAGCGAGCGGCCGCTGGGCCTGGCTGCAGGGCCAGGGCGGGGGCGGGCGGCCTAGGCCTAACGGCGCGGTGGGAGCACAACCCCCCCCCCCCCCCTTCCCACCTCCCCTTCGCTGGGCCCGGTCCGGTCCTACCCAGCCCGGTGGGGATCCCCCGGGTGAGGGGTGAGGCGGTGGGAAGGCGGCGGCGGCGTCACTCACCGCGGGCCGCGGGGCCGGGCCTGGCCGCTGCCTCCGCGCAGGAGCCGCCGCTTCCTCCTCCCGTCCGCCGACAAAATGGCGGCGGCAGGAAGTGCCCCCGCGCCGCCCGCCCCGCCCCGCCCCACCGCACGCACTCTGCGTACCGGCCCGCCAACGGCGTAACCCGCCCCGACGACAACGGCGCAACTCACCGCCGGACCTACGCTAACGGCGCAGCGGGGTGCGGGGAGGGGGGGGGGAAGACGGGGACGGACGCCGCGCGCGTTACGCCGCTCCCACCTTCCCCCGTACGCAAACGCCGCAGCTCCGCGCCGGCTTTACGCAAGCAGCGTAACCCAGCGAGCGCAGGCGGGAGGGCGCTCCCCGCTCTCTTCCCCCGCCGCCCCGCGCACCGAGCGATCCCCTCACACCCCACCCCCCCCCCCGCCGCCCCGTACCGGCGGCGGGGCCGCGCTTCCCCCGCCAAACAGCCAGCCGGCGATTGCGCAAAGTGCGTACGGCGCGGAGAACACCGCCCCCCCCCACCCCCCCTTTGCGCAGCGGCCTACGCAGCCGGCGCGTGACCGCCGCTACGCTAACGGCGTCCCCGCACCCCCCCGCCCGCCCTCCCTCCCTCCCCCCCGCCTTACGCCGTTTGCGCAGCAGGCCTCAAGCCTCCAGGCGGGTTCCGCGCCGCAGTTTACGTAGGCCTCCCTGACGCAGCGGCCGCATTACGCAATGCGGGTTACGCCGGCGGGGCGACGTACGGAGCGTTGGTGAATCCCGGCACCCCCCCCCCCCCCCGCCTCCACCCGGCAACGCCCCCCCCCCCCACCCACCCCCCGCCGCAGCGGGGGGGGGTGCCGCTCCCCGCACCGCGGCCCGGCTCTTACCTCAGGCGGCGGCGGCAGCAGGAGGGGGCCGGGCCGGGCCGGGCCGGGCCGGGCGAGCCGCCCTCCCGCCGGGGCCGGGTCCCGCAGGGCCGGGGGAGGCGTCACCGAGCGGCGGGGGGAAGAGGAGGAGGAGGAGGGAAGGGGAAGGGGAGGGGGGGGGGAAGGCGGCCGCGGCGGGGGGGAGGGGGGAGACGGGCACCGAGGGGCAGCGGGTCCGGCAGCGGCGCCGCACTGACCTCACCGCGCTGCGCCTGACGTCACGGCGCCGCGGGCCCCGCCCACCCGCTGCTGCTGCTGCCGCCGCCGCCGCCGCCGGGCACCGCCGCGCCCTCGCGCCCCGCGCCGTGACGTCACGGGATGAGGGGAGGGACCGCGCGCGGCGGGGCGGGGCAGAACGCAGAGGCTCAGCGTACCGGGGGATGGCGGTGCACGGGGTGTGACATCACACGGGGACACACAGGGTGGCCCCCCCCCCCCAGTGTCGCCGACACGACCGTCGTCCCCCCCCCAATATCGCCGACACAACCGCTGCCCCCCCCAGTATCGCCGGCCCCAGCGTCCATCCCCGCGCCGAGGGAGGCTGAGACCGGGGCTGAGCTCGGTGCACAAATGGGGGGGGGGGGGGCAGTTTGGGGGAGTTCGTTAGCAGCAGCGGGGTTCTGCATCCCCAAAAGTCTATTTTTTAGCCTAAAAACCTGCCCGTAGCGGGATTTTTGGGGAGAAAAAAAGGGGTTTGGGGTAAAAAAAGAAAAAAAAAAAGGATTTACTCAGCCTCCAGCCTCACCGGCAGCAGCCCGGTGAACACCAAATCGTGACTTCTCTTAGGTTTTTTTTTTGGTGAATCCTTTAGGAAAAGAGTTTGGAGATGGAGGATGCGGCCGCAGCCTGCAAATTCTGCCGGAAAAAGGGGTTTTTTGGGGGGGGGGGGGGGAACGTCAGCGTTTTCTTCGCCCGGAGCGAATCCCCCGCGCAAACACCCGCTCCGTTTCTCGAGCTAATCGAGCTGCCGCGTAACGAACTCGTTACCAACCCAAATCCTCCGGCGGTAACGGAGGCAGATGAAAACGAACGCCTTTCCCCACGAAGGAAAATGCCCCTTTTTGGCAAATCCCCCGACTAAAAATTCCCCAAAATGGAGGATTTCGGGCGTTCGGGGAAGACGGGGGACGAGGGAACGGACGACGGCTCCGGCCCGCCGTTAGCGCTGCGCTTAAAACCCAACGAGGCGCCGGGATCGAATCGATGCTTTTATTATTTTTTCCAAACCTCAGCTTTTTTTGTTTGTTTGGGTTTTTGGTTGGTTTTTTTTTTTCCTTTTTCTTTCTAAAATTCCTTCCCCACCCCCTTCCCACCCCCCCCCCCATCCCCCCCCCCCCAAAAAAAAAACCCACCCCAAAACCCCCAAGCGGAGCCGGAGCCGGAGGTTTTCTCGGGGGAAGGTACGGCTTCCTGCGCTCTTCGTCCTAAAACAAAAAAAAGAATTGGCAGAAACGAAGCGAAATTAATCTTAACGAGACGAATTAAACGCCGGGGCTGCTCCTTAACGAAGCGGCCGGGTCCCTCCCCTTCATTCCAACCCAAATTGGCCACGTTTCCGGCGCTGCGCTCGAAAAACAATAACAATAATAAATCAAAAAGCACGGATTATACCATCACCTTCACGCAAATATTCACAGTTATTCCGGTTGCGGCTCCGCAGCCGCCGGCGGAGCCTCTTCCTCCTCCTCCTCCTCCTCCTCCTCTTCCTCGCTGCAGCCGGCCGCAGCCGCCGCCTCGCTCCCGTTTTCCTCCTCTTCCTCCTCCTCCTCTTTGCCTGCCCAACCCTCAGTTTCATTTTGGGGGGAATCCGCCGATTCTTGGGGATTTTCAGGAACCGCAGGCGGCTCTTCCGTGCCTTCCGAAGTTGCCGCCGGCGCCGCTTCCGAAGTTGCCGCGGCAGTCGCTTCCGCCGTCACCTCTGATGTCATCTCCTCCGCTTCCAGCTCGTCGTCTTGCAGGAACGGGGGCATCAGCAGCGGTTTGGGGGGCTGATCTTGCTCCCCCAGATTTTTAAGAAATTCCTCAGGTTTGGAAAACTCTTCGGAAGCTTCTGCCGTTTCCGTAGCTTCCCCGATTCCTCCTTCTCCTTCCTGGGCAACCTCGACGGCGGCGGTTTCGGTCGCTCCTTCCCCGGCGCCGTCTCCGCCTTCCAAAGCTTCATCCACGTCCTGATCCGTGATTTCATCCGTAAAGGGATCTTCTCCCTGCGGAAAAAGAGACGGGAGAAAGACGAAGAGTCATCGAGCTGCGGCCGAGGCAAAAGGAATCTCCGCCGTGAAAACGCGGGAGAGGTCGGTGGTTGGTTTTTTTTTTTTTGGCAACGGAAAAATCGGCTTGGCGACAGACGAGTCTTAAAATGGTGGGGGAAGAAAACAAAAAAAATAAAAGAAAAGAATAATCCGTCGTGGAAAATCCCGAAGGATTTGCAGCGAGAGAAGAACCCCAGGAAAAAAAAAAAAAAAAAGATCCCACGCCTGGAAGGAGTGGAAAGAATCGGTGACAAACAACAGAAGCTCCTGCGCGGCGTTGCGGGCACCGGGGACGGACCCGACGCTCAGGAAGAACCGCGCCGGTGTTGCCGTGAAAGCGTGCCGGGGATTTATCGGCTCCGCTCCTCACCCGGGAGGAATTCGGCTTTAACCGAGACGATTAAAATCCAAAAGGATATTCCTCAACCCTCCGTCCCCGGTTTCAAGCTGCCAGCGGCCGGCTTCCCCTTCCCTCGCCGGGAAGAGCGGCGACGCTTCCAGGTTTGCATCTGGCCTTTACGGTTTTTTTTGGTTCGGTTTTTTTTGGGGGGGGGGGGGGGGGGAGGTTTTGGGGGGGTTTGGTTTCTTTTTTCGGGAGACGGAGGAATCCAGACGCGGTCGTAACCTCGCAGCCCTCGCTCGCTCCCCACGCCACGTCCTGCCGTGAGGGGAGGGGGGGTCTCTTGGGGAGACACCGAGACCCTGCGGATTTTGGGGTGTTGTTTCGTTTTGGGGGGGTTTTAAGTTTGCTTTTTCACCTCGTTACCTTTTATTTTTTTTTTTTCCCAGCGGATCCTAGCACCGCTCCCCCTCGGTTTCGGGGAGCGTTTCGAGAGTTAGGAGGCGCGGGGCGAGCGCTTGTAGGGTGACAGTAGGGGTGCTGCTGCCCTACAACCTTGACCTTGCCAGCGAGGAGATGCCCCACACACACCCGTGCCGCAATCCGACGACAAACCCTGCTCCTAGCCATTCCCTTTTTCCGCATTTTTTCCCCCTCCACCCCCCCCCCCCCAAAACTCATCCCCGCCGCTCCCCCCTCCGCCCCGGCCACCGCCTCACAGGTCACCACGACATCGCGGCCAACGGGGAAGGGAAGGGCGGCATGCCGACGGCGGCAGAAACCTCGCCTGAAATCTGATCGACGGCGGCGGCGGGGCAGGGAGAGGTTTTTTTATTTTTCGGAAAAACGGGAAGGGAAAAAGCTCTCCGGTAGCCTTCCTCCTTTTTTTTTTTCCGCCTTCCCCCCCCATCTCCGCCCCACCCGAGGGTTAATATCTGCCTCGATCAGAGATTCAGACCAGGTTGGCTGCCTCCACGCGAGAAGATCCATGCAGGTGGAGGAGAAACCTCAACGTTCATCTCTTCTCCGGCTGAGGATCACAAACCCTACGGAGGTCACGGAGGTAGGGGGAGATAAGGAAAATATCGGGCTCTACCTCGCGATCTGGACCCCAACGTCCGTTATCGCCGGTAAAATCTACCGGGGGATGTGAAGTCCACTCGTGGTGGAGACTGTCACGGCTTCCCTTGGGAAGGGCGAGGTGTCCCGCCATCCCTCCGAGGAGGAATCGTTAGGCCGACGGGTCAAGAAATCATCTCTTGATGCGGCCAAGTCTTGATTAATTAATCGCCCTGCGTCTCCGGCCTTCCTTTCTGGGGGAAGGTTTGCCGAGAACGTTTATGGCGAGGCGGCTCTTGGCAATTACCTGGAATCCTCAGATTTTCCTCCACCCCTTTTCAGTCTGGTTTTGCACCTGGGAATGATACGGAGACCGTGCTGGGATGGATCCGAAGATCTCCTCCTGCCGATGGACAAAGGTCAGGTGCCCGTGCTGATTCATTTAGATCTGCCGGCAGCCTTTGATACCGTTGATCATGAGGAGATGTGGACGTGCCTGCGGACCCTGGCAGGGGTAGACGGAGTTGCACTTGAGTGGTTCCGGTCTTTTTTTGGGGTTTTTTTTTTTTTTGGGGGGGGGGGGGAATGTTTTATTTTTTTTTTTTAAATTTTTCGTTCGTTTCGTTTTAAATTTCTCGGAGAGATCCCAGAGGTTTGCACCTCGTCTGCCCCGAGGGCGCTCTCGCTGGCGCTCTCTCTTTCTCCTGTGGGGTACCGCAGGGTTTTTATCTCACCCTCCTGTTCAACGTGTATGAGAGGCCGGTTTAAGGGGAGAGACGGCCATCCTACGCCGACAAACTCTCAGCTCAAAGTCTCTTTTTCACTGGACCCAGAGGGCGGAGTCGCAGTTTTTATCGGTTTGCGCTAGATTTTAGCGGAGACCGGGCATGACGAGAGCTAGCTCAGTCCGGGTTTAGACCGTAAATAAACCCATGCCGCCGGTGGGACAGGGGAAACGTCCGCTCCCCCCGTGGCGGGGGCCGGGGTGTGCGCGGGCATCTGCCTGCCCTTGCCTGCCAGGTTTGCAAACAAGGGGTTCTCTCCTGCCGGATCCTGGGCTGTTCCCGGATTCCCAGGGAACGAGCAAGTAGCCAAAAGCGCTTCTTTTTCATCTTCGCCTGGCGGAGGAGGTTGCGACCTTTCCTCTCTCTCTCTCTCTCTCTCTCTCTGGCTCGGATGCGGACCTCGCCCGTTAAACCCACGCCGCCTCCGGACCCGCGGATACCGCGAGGCGTTTTAGGCCGGGCACAACCGCCCGGCTGGCTCGCTCGCTCGCTCGGCGGCGTTCCCGCACGGAGCGGATTTACCCCCCGTGCTCTGAAGACTGCGCTTGCCTTCCGGGCTTCTTTCTGTAATTCCGAACGCTGGTTTGGGCTTAAACGAACCCTACCCTGACCTCTCCTCGTGCTCCATCTCGGCTCTGAAGATCGGCTGGGGTGTCCTCTGCCACTTCCCAAGGGAAGAGGAGGAAAAAAAAAAAAGAGGGAGCGGGCAGGGGGGGGCTAACGAGGGTGTTTCAACTCACGGGAATTGGATGCGCCCCCCTCCTCGGGGTGCTCCGTCATTTGGTCGAGCTGCCGGGAGCGTCGCGGAGCCCGGCTCTTTAGACAGGGTAAAAATTCCGACCCCCTCCAGCGCGGGGTTAGCGGGTGGGCCAGGAGCTATCCACGTCGGATTCGATCCCGGCGGGACTCAAGCGGTGGCTTCCCGACCCACAGGCTCACAATCCCGGCGCTGGGGGGGAGGAACCTGGCGTCCCCCCCCCTCCGCAAGGCCACAGCTCGAGGGGTGGCTTCGGGGAACTGGAGTTCCTTTTGCTATTTTGGTTTCTTTAATTACGTTTCCGTTTGGGACGGTTTCGTAAATTGATCTACACGCGCCTGGGAATGACAGCAGGTACAGTCTGCGAGTTAAAGAAATTAAAAAAAAAAAAAACCGAAAAACCGAACAAAAAAAAAAATAAAAGCACGAGAAGTGGTAAACCGCCTACAGAGAAAAGAAACCAGACCCAAAGATTTAGAGATAAAAAGGCAGCGGAGTGGAACCTACGCTTCTTCCCCATCGTACGCGGCGAGGCGTCGCGTCACCGACACGCAGCACACAGCGAGACGTGGCTCCATGCCGCTCCGGGAACTCGGCACGATTTGCCGACTCTCTCATTCACTCACCTTGAGGTATTTTTCCAGCATCTTTACGATGTGTTTGTTGTTCAGGACGCTCTTGGCGACGTGTAAGCTGGTCTTTTTGAACTGCTCGGCAGCCATCTGCAAAGGAACCGAACCATCGGGGTCAGTTCAAAAGGGGAAGAGTTCGAAGGAAGAGCTCGCCTCGAGAATTCGGATTCCCTCCTCCTCTGCAGGGCTTGGGAAGCCTGATCTCAGATCCGCCCCCCCCCCCCAAAAAAAACCCACAAAAAAGCGGGTGCAAGGGAGCACCCGCCTCTCTTCCGCTAACACGAGCCCTGGAGAAAAACGCGTTTCAGCACCAGCAGCTGGAACATCCCCCAAATATCCCGAGATGGAGTCCGCGACAGCGACGTTCACGTCAAAGACTCAAAGACGGAGGAGACGAAGACCCCCCCGTCCTGGTTTCGGCTAGGACAGAGTTAATTTTCTTCCTAGTAGCTGGTACAGTGCTGTGTTTTGGATTTAGTAGGAAAATAATGTTGATAACACACTGATATTTTTAGTTGTAGCTAAGCAGTGTTTGTCCTAAGGCAAGGATTTTGCAGCTTCTCCTGCCCAGCCAGCCAGAAGGCCGGAGGGGCACAAGGAGCTGGGAGGGGGGACAGCCGGGACAGCTGACCCCAACCGCCCCAAACCATATTCCATACCATATGACATCACGCCCAGTATATAAACTGGGAGAGCTGGCTGGGAGGGGCAGCTCGCGGCTCGGGAACTAACTGGGCATCGGTCAACGAGTGGTGAGCAATTGCACTGTGCACCGCTTGCTTTGTATAATTTAATTCTTTTAGTGTTACTCTTGTCATATCATTATTCTCATTTTCATTCCTTTCTGTCCTATTAAACTGTCTTTATCTCAACTCACGAGGTTTTTTTTTCCTGATTCTCTCCCCCATCCCGGGGGGGAAGCGAGCGAGCGGCCGCATGGTGCTTAGCTGCCGGCTGGGGTTAAACCACGACAACGAGGGACGCGCGGCGCTGACCGAAGCTCAACCCCGTCTCCGTCTGCAACGTCCAAAGCCCCTCTCCCGCCTCTGCCAATTTAGACATCGATTACGGCTCATTTATGAATTCCCCAAGCGCCCTCAAAGGTAATTTTTAATTAATTTCTAGCAAGCACTGCCAATTTAGAAAGAGGAAGCGTTCAGCCTGCACGTCGATGCAGCACGCCCGGACAACGTACCCCGCTAAACCCCCGGCGCAAAAGAAAAGGCCAGATCTCCCTTTTCGTATCGCTTTTTCTGTTCACCTCCCCACTTCTCATCCGCTCGCGTTTCCCTACGGAAGAACAAACCTCGCACAACCCATCCACAAGCGTCCCACAACCCTTCACAGTTCCCCGGTCAGCGGCTTCATCTCACGGCGCGATCCGAGACCGTACGAGAAGGTTTTAAGAAGCCGCAAATAAAACTCGAGCGTCAGGACCGACGTTCTCTCGCCCCGGCAGAGGTGAAACGTTCCGGTTCGGAAGCGAGCAGGGTTGCTTACCCTGCGGTTTCTGTTGTGGTCGGCAGATCGCAGGTGCCTCTGGAGAAGGTGGTTCTGCGCGGGAATTAACATGTCGCACGCCATGCAGTGAGCCGCCTCGATCTTCTTGAAAAAATGTTCCTGGCCGATACCTACAGCGACGACGAGACGTCAGCCAAAAGCCCGAAAGAAATGAGACGTTCGGCCGGTTAACGTTGCTTTTCCACCCCTTCTAACGACCCCGTGTCATGGCCGACGCGCTAATTCAGCGCCCGTATTCCTTCCAGGGACAAAAAAAATCCCATACGCTGCTCTAAGACGGGGAGGAAAGTTACTCTGCTCTAAAACAGATCGTACCGACGCAGCACCCAGGCGTAGGAGGAAGAGAGACGGGGATAACAGCCCGAGGTACAAAGGCATGGGCTTACCCGAGGCTGTTTTCCTCCCGAAACCAGCCTGCCTCTCCAAAAATCTATTTAAATAAAGGCAGAAGGGACAACTTGCGCTTGCCCCAGCGCCGGGTTTGTTCCTCCTCTCTACTTAGGCTCAGGTTTTCTGCCTGCGAGATTTTACGGCCGACACGCGGCTTAACTAAACTCCACTCATCGCTCTCAGGACAAACGCGGCCGAGCGTTGCAGCCTGTATCGGGGACGGGCACGCTGAGGAAGCTAAGCGGATTTTTTTCCCCCATCACGCTTGTTGCCACGACAGATCAACTTCGCCGCTTTCTTTTAACATTAAAAACCGAACGTAGGACCCAGCTGCATTAACCAGCCACAAAAACGCACCATTCCTGCGAGTTTTTCCCTGTTTACCTGACTTTAGTATCTCTGACGTTGCACGAGCCTCATGAATCTGCTGCTTGAGAAACTGCAGAGAGGACAGGCATCCCCCCTTCCCCACCAAAACGAATTTATTTCACTGAGTTGGCAAAAAAACCCCACCCAGAACCCGAGGCCGAGTTACCCAAATCCTTCACGTTTGCGCTGCTGTATCTCTTGGGGAGCAAGAGTTCTTCGGTCTCTGGACGCAGAACGGACGCTTACCCTTAAAAGGATCCGGCTTCTGTTTTGTGCCCTCTTTCTCGGTCAGCTCCTGACGCCGCTTCTCGATTTTCTTATTCCTGTTGACGATGTACTCCTAGAAGGCAAGAGGACAAAACCCGCTGTCCTCCACGCAACGCGCCGGGACGACGGCGTAGCTCGGAAGGGAAAGGAGCTCTCCAGAGAAAAAACCCCGCGGGGAAGAGCGCGATCGGTGAATTAACTAGACAAGGCGAGGGTTTTCCCCTCCCCTTCCCCTCTCATTTCTACCCAGAGCAAGAGACGGAAAGATCCAAATCAGAGCCGAACGGAAGCCTGCTCCCACGTCACCATCAGATTCCTTACGGGAAACCCCAAATCCTTGAAAAATGCCCCCAAAACGCAAACGCTGGTCATCCAGAAAATAAAACACCCCGGTCTTTTATCTCGCCTTCCTCAGCTCTAGATGTGTAGACGGTGAAGACCATCTCCGGAATATTAATTTCTGGCCTTTTTGTTCAAATTCATACAATTCACTTTTCCTCCCAACACGAAAAGAAACCGCGTCACGCAAACTGACGTCATCAGGTGACGCGTTAACGAGTGGTGATGCGAGCTAACCAAGCAGCGGGCCGTACGTGGATGAATTTGTAGCCCCTTCCGCTCTCCACGTAAGCCGGAAATCCCAAATTAAGCCGGGAAATCCCAAATTAAGCCGGGAAATCCAAATTAAGCAGAAATCCCAAATTAAGCCCAGAAATCCCAAATTAAGCTGGGAAATCTCAAATTAAGCCGGAAATCCCAGCACGGACGCAAGGAAGGGTTGAGCTAATGCCAGGTAACCCACCTACCTGCAGAAACTCGACCGTTTTATCCGGGAGTTTGGTACCGATGTATCGCAAGGTCTCTTTGTGAAACTTGCTCTGGAGGTGTTTCTGGATCTCCTCTTCCTCAAAACTGCGGAACTTGCAGACGGAACAGGCAAACTGGATTCTAAACAGAGCGATCGTACCGCAAATGAGGAACGAGCCCCTCTTGTAGTTTTCTACCTCTTAAGTTTCCCCCCCCCACACGCGATTTGACTTTGCCTTGGACTTTTATAATCGCTGTAGGACCTGGACGGAGTAAACAGCACCTACTTCTCCGTACAACTTTACGCTACGGGATTGGATGCTAAAATCCTGCACGAGTTTAAAAGCAACCGGAGAAATTCATAGGGCAGGAGGTGAATCAGCACTCTTCGATATGAAGATCCTCTCCCCGGGGTGGGAAAGCCCCGAGGTACGGAAACGCTGGTGCCGCCTTCGCCGGTTAGTCTGTCTTTAGATCGCTTATGGTATTATTTTAACAGCAAGGCTGCATATATAGCCACTTAAAACACCCTTCTGAACCTAGAACTCTACGCTGATCTACGTATTGAGAACCACAGTATTCTCCTCACCTTAAAACAGTCATAAAACACACAAAAAGGGAAAAAAACCCCGCTGAAATCAGAACGCAGAGCCCCAAAACACAATCCCCCAGCAGATTCCTCCCACGCTTGCGCAGAGGAATATCCTTGGTCGATATTATTCACAGAAGCGCTAGGAACGGACCGGCTTATCGCTTTCCGTACCTGTCCATAGCACGATCACGCATCCGATCTCTTCTCCGCTGCTTCTCCCTCTTCTTTTTCACCTCCTCGTCGTCATCTTCACAGCCATCTCCAGATGCTGGGAGGGGAAAAAGAAAAATAAATCAGAATTACTGCGTTCCCAACCAGCCGCTTTGCTGGCTGAGGGATTTGGGGGCCCGAGTTCCTTAATTTCCTTTTCATTCTCAGCGTCGGGAAGTCACAACTTCTTTTGGTCTCTGGAAGCTCTCTCTCTCCCAAGTCAGCTTCCGACCGCAGGGAAGCGGCAGCCTCTTTTTCCAAGGTTTTCAGCAGTTGTTGTAAAACCCAAATCCTCCTCTTTCCCAGCTCCCTGAACCTCCCGCAGCGACTCAAGTCTCCGCAGAGAGCGACGGGACGTGCCGTTAGCGGAAAGAGGGGAAAAGAGTCCCGACTTTTACGATGCTGCAAAGACACCTCTCTCTCTCTCCCTTCCTTGGGAGGGAGCTGCTACTTTCTCCCCAAATTCTCTTTTTTTTTTTCCCTCTCCTATTTTTCACAAGGCTGAAAACATTACTCAAGCAAGTGAAGCAACAAAAAATAGCAGAGATGCTAGCAGGGCTCGAGTAACGGTTGTGCTTCCTTGGGACGGTTTTGGATATATTCCTCATGTCGCCTTCCCAATAATTATCAAGGAATTATTCCCAATATTAATTCCTTGATAATTATTGGGAAAGCAAAAAAGAACTAAAAGATTCAGCTGACCTAAGTGCTGCAGTGTTTTGGGGTAGAAAGCTGCGAGTCAGAGGTCTTTCAGCCTCACAGGACTCCGGTAATAATTCACCTGCAACGTTTTCAGGTAAAGAAGCCCGGAGTCCGGACCCGGGCATCAGAGGGACGCTTAAACGAGAATTTTAACATTCAGCCCCACCTCAGTTTGAATCCTGGAAACAACCTAAAAGCAGCAAAAGAAGTCCTACACGTGGTTTTCCCCACGTCCCTCTAATGCAGAAGGCACAACGTGCGTGGGGTTGACGTGTCTTCATCGAAAATTACAACGCTGAAGTGGTTTCAGCTACTTTAGACCATGCAGTTTTTAAATTAGTGTTCTAATATACCTCGATGTATTCCCATCTATTTAAAAAAAATCAAAACAAAAGAGGGTTTAGCCCAGTGACTGAAACCTCCCCTGAAAATTATTTAGTTTACGGGATTTTTGCTCTGCCCTGTTGCGAGACACGCGCGTCCTCGCCGCCGTCCTCCAAGCAGGGCAGGAAAAGAAACTAACGCCGCGGCCAATATCCATTCGTACAGACGGCAACCGTCCGCGCGGAGAAGCCCAGAAGAAACGAAACCGTTTTGGGACTCCCCTGCTAACCAGCGCGGCAATTCCGTGCCACGACAGGCAGCGCCGGAGCCCTGGACTGGTTAACAGGTCGCAGCAGGAGCTGCATCAGGTTTTGACCGCAAAAAATTAAGCTCTTGGTAGCACCCAGAGGCGAAGCAGATGGATTCGGTGTGGGAGTAATCCAGGAGGACTGCGCGAGGAGGGGGGGTTCACACCCTACGTTCCTCCGCCAAATCGCCCCAATTCCCGTTCTCCTGGAAAAGAGAAACACAAAAAGACGCTGGGGTTATTCACTGCGATCTGGAGGTTTCACAGTCCACCCAGCCAGACGGCAGAGCGAGCGAAGGGTTCTGGCGTTCGGGGATTCAACGTCCGTTTTTAGAAACGTTTACAAAATAGTTGTTTTCCGTATATCAGGTTCTATGTCACCGCTAAGTATCGCTTCTCGCTATCAAAATTTAAATACTTGGCAGCCGAGTCGCCGCTCCGAGGAACGCCGTACCGAAGGTTACGCACCGTCACCAGCAAGACAAACGGCAACGACCCCCACCAAACCAACCGCCGAGGAAAGAAACCAACCGCTCATTGGAATTTAGCCCTAACGAGCCTCGCCAGAAGCAGAAGTACAGGCGCAGGATCCCAACCTTTCCACTACGAGTGCTTTTCAGGCACCTCGGTGGAAGCGAATCCGCCAGTAATCCGCGCTGAAGGGCACGGGGAAATGACGAAGAGCGCATACTTGCACAATATATGGGCTCCAAACGCCGTTTCTGGGGGATTTTCAATATTCCGACCCTCAGCGCGGTGAAAAAGAGCAGAGGAAACTGCTCGAGTGCTTAAATATTCCCACATTTGCCACGAAGAGTGATTAAAAAAAAAAAGGTTACTTACACCTTTGTCAGCTTCATCTCCTGATTTTTCCTCTCCTTCGCCCTCATCTGCTGCACAAAAGAGATAATCATTTAGGTGGTGCTGGGGGGGTCTTTTCTCCCACTTAACACTCCAAGGGGCCCCTAATAAATCCCCAACTGCTGCGATAACAGCTCAAAACTCCAGTGAAGATCGCAAATAGCTCACTGGTTTCTCCCTGCCCGTCAGTCGCTGCTGCAAACTCGGTCCTTACATTCACAATGCTCACCTCGGGCATTAAATTTTGTCCCGGGCCACAAAATACACAGATCATAAAGCCTGTGCGCTTCCAGGAGTATTATAACAACGCTAACGATTAAAAAAAAAAAATACAACAGCTTTGAAACGTAACAACCGGCAGTCAGCTGAAAGATAAAACACTTAAAAATGGGGGGAAATGGCCAATATTAGTGGGTGAAGACAGCTCGTACCGTTCTCGGTGTCGTCTCCTTCACTGTCGGTCTTTGCCTGTTTGCTGTCCGGCTCGTCTCCGCTTTGCGATTGTTTTCGCTTGCGTCCTCCTCCCTCGCCGTCCGATCGCCCTCCTGAACGGTTTCGGAAACCTCTTCTCTTGGGCTAAAGCGGGAAGAAATCGGTTGTAGCCATCAATTCGAGGCACCAAAAAAGCTTTAAAATCAAAGTATTCCACCCATCCGCTACATCTCCTAAAAAAGTTTAAGTTCTTGTGACTCCGCACTTATTTTTGGCCATAAAAGGATTTTATTAGCTGGGTTAGTGCCCCTAAAGAGCGGATTTGGGATGGGGTAAGCATTCAGAGGCTCTATTTTCCGGGCAAATGGGTGTATACAAGCTTGGCGACATTCTGCTCTATCCCAGAAGATTTAAATTACTCTGTGGTGGAAGCAACGTGAAGGAAGACTCGTGCTTCTCCACGGATTCCGCCCTACAGCTGAACAGCGAAGCCCACCCACCGAGGCAAGCAAAAAGCAATCTTAACAAGGAAAAAAAAGAGCGACGGTGACGACTTACCATGAGCGCGTTCATGTGCCAGGGCACCGTACCCATCCTGTCTCTGTTTCGCTGCCTCCCCATTCCATACGGCATATTCCCATACCGTCCCATTCCCATGCCCGACATCCCCATCATGCCATAGTCATAGTCTCCGTAGTCACCGTAATCTCCGTAGTCGCCATAATCGCCGTAATCCCCATAGTCGCCGTAGTCGCCGTAATCTCCGTAGTCGCCGTAATCGGGAACGAGGGCTTGGGAAAAGAGGGAAGGGAGCCTGTTGGATCCGGCACCCCCCATCCCACGCCCACCCATGTAGTTCAACTCATTCCAACGAGCCGAGAGGCGCTCGGAGCTGGAGGAGGGCATGAAGTGGTCGGTGCGGTTGAAAGCGTTTAGACGCCCTCGATTTTGAACGCGGTTTTGACCCCGTCCTCGGATGAGGCCGTAGTTGTTTCCTCGGTTGCGAGATTGATCCCTGCGGTTGTCGAACTGGCTCCCGAAGGAATCGTTCCGATCGGTTCCGACTTCTCCGTAATCGTAGCCGGATCGGTACATGTCACGGTCGTTCATCGAAGACCTCGAGTCGTACGATTCGAAAGACTCAAATCTGAAAGAGCTGCGGAGGAGGAGACAACAGTCAGCAGCTAGGATAACGTTTCCACACATCAGACAGGCGGTTGCATCCATTTTTATCACAATCCAAGTGGTTTTGGCCAGAAAAAAACAGAATCAAAATATTTTTAAACCCTGCGTACCGATCGCTTTCTGTATCCCCCATCACCTTTTCCTTAGTCTCAGGGAAAATCAATCAGTGTCAAAGAACTGCGGTTTTCTGCACGAGCATCTGAACAGAAATCCTTCGGAGAGGACGTCACCTTACTAACTTTATAGCGCTAAACCACTCTGCCTTATGTTTTGCCAGCTGAAAAGCAGATCCCAAAAGCTTCCCCAGGTAAAAGCTGCTTCTCGTTGTCTCTTAGCTGGGCCTCCGGGTGTGAATTAATGCAGATAAACCCCTCAGCGCCTTGTCTGACCGCAGCAGCGAGCATCAAATGGCAAAAAAAAAGAAAAAAAAGGCAAAACTTCATTTATTCCGTAACTCTCGCCAGGATCTGTATTATTTCAGCAGCAAAGCACGCACCGATATGAAACAACTCTCCAGAGTGGCAGAATTTAACCCAAAGGGAGGAAAAAAAAAAACAAAATTACTGGGCAGCCAGGAGGAAAAAGGGACGCAGAGGGAAAAAATACTTTAAGAAACCCAAAAACTACAGATAAAAACCTTCTGCAAAATCTAGGAATCGAATCGACAACGGAAGCTGCTTTTAATGCTTGACGTGTACATCAAGTTTGATATGTTTGAGAGAGATATATATAAAATACGTATGTGTACGTGCGACATACAGATGAGGACAGGTAAAAAGTAAGCAGTTAAGCTCGTTTTCCAGGGAACGAACGCTGGATGGTGCCTATGCAATTAGAACAGCTTAATCTGAACTTATAGCGATTAAAAGCCATTCTTTTTTTTTTACTATTAAAATAAAGCAGCGGAACAGTCACCTCTCCTGGTCTTCCATCCCCTCCCCTGTCCCGCCGCTGCCCTCCTTCGACAGCATATCCAAACGTTGGTTGATTTTGGCTATGATGGAATCCGAGTTCTCGTTCGCCGAAGTCTCAGCGCCGTACGAGGCGACGGGCATGGCGGCGTTGACGTCGGCGTTCATGCTCATATCCGAAGTTTTGGGTGTTTCCCAGCTGCTGGAGGTGGCAGCGGCTGCGGCGTAGTTGTACGTGGCCGCTGTGTTAGCGGCGGTGGTTTGGGTGTTGTAATAGTCATAGCCTTCATAGCCTGGCAGGAAAAGAAAATAAAATCGATATTAGTACAATATTATAAAGACGTGGGTAGGCAGAGGAAGAGTTTAGATGCGAACGGATCCTACCAGGCAAGGCCGCAGCTGGGTTTTACCTCCTTTAAAGGAAATCTGGTTTCTTAAAGTGAGAACTACCAAAGATTCTTGTTGCCCAACCCTAAAAGCGTAAGGACCTTCCTCCTTTGGGCGATTTTAATCGCAGAAACGGAGCGCCGCTGGTCGTATTCGCAATTTCTGAACGAGACCCTGAGCCGTCTACGTCGCACCGTCCCACAAAACGACACAAAGAAACCCAAAACGGATGCGCTGCCGAGCACGTCGCCGTATATCCATCCAAAAAAGGACCACGACTAAATAAATCAATCAGAAAATCAAAGCTGCGAGCTGTATTCAAACAGCACCTTGTGGCAAGATACCACAGCGCGGTGGAAAAACCAACACGCTCGTGAAGCTGCCGGATGCTTCATGCGATCCCGAGATCCGGACGGGATGCGCACGTCCCGGCAATCCTTGTCGCAGCTCTACGGCCCCGGCTCGAATCCAGTGTCGCTCCGGCAGACACACGTGCCACGAGCTATGCAGCAAGCTTCCTCTCGCTGCTTCTGACCTGCTAAACCCTTCGCTCTATCACTTCGAGGGCTCTCTGAAGCGACCGCCATAATAATCCCTCATAATTCTCCTTTTCCACAATGCCTACGATAAAATTGACATCATTAAGGCCGCCGGTGTGCTGATCCTGCTGCCGGTTGTGCTGACCGGCACGGCCTCATCGTGTCTTTGTATTCCCCCATCTGCCTGCGACTTCTGTTTTTACTTAGATTAAAAGGTCTCTGGAGCAGGAACAGCCTTTCTGCTCCGCATCGGCACAATACTCAGCACAACGGGGCGCAAGTCCTTCACGGGGGCACCCAGGCTTTACAAAAAAGAGGAATAATAAAAGAAAAAAAACCCCTCATTTTCACCAATGACTTGAGCTAGGAGGTTTGAACCCACAGCCTGACGTGCAGCATTCAATTTTTGTATTGTGAGGACCAAAGAAATAATATTTTCTAAAAGAATCTCGGGCTTTTGCTTAGGATTGTGTTAAGACCAGCTTCAAACAGCCATAGGATCCAAATCAAGGCCAATTAACTAATTGCTCTGAGAGGAAAAGTTTATTAGTGAAAGCAAATCATGTTTTATTGAGGAAGCGCCGGCTTGCACAGAGAACTGCGTTTGTGTACCGTCAAGCTGCCAGAATTACAAGGGCAAACCTTGGGTTTTGAGGGGAAAACGATATAATCTCAGTAAAATCAATTGATTAATGCACACATCTGGCTGTCCCAGACCAAACGGGAAACGGAGACGTAAAACGAAACGAACTTTTCTCATCCGTGAGCTAATTTTTCTGCTTTAAGGAACAGATGGCTGCCAGTCATCAGGACAGAGCTGCTCCCTCGGCAAGAGAAAAAGCCGCAATCACGGAGGCAAGGTAGAAATAAATCAATGAATTAGTGAGGAGGAGCGGTTTAAAAGTACGTCGTTGCATACTTCGCATCGACTTCCAAGCGGAGACGGCGTACGAGCAGGAAAACAGCTCCGCTCGCCGCAGCCAGCTCGAGAGACTGAGCAGGGCACCCCAACACCCAGAGATAAACGAGGGGCTTTTTTAGCACGTACCTTGCCAACTCGTCGCGTTCGTCGCGTATGTACCTGAACGGGACAAAGAGAAAAGAGAGTTTCAGCTCTAAAAGCACCAAAGTTAAAAGTTCAGAGACTGAATTTATATCATTCAGTTTAACTGCCGGTAAAAATGACGGATCCTTTTGCACAGAAAGGGCAAGAAAGCAGCTGGGACTTCCAAGAGCTAATTATGAAAATGAAATGCGTAATATATACTTTTTTTAATACGTATTTTGAAACACTTTCAAATATTTGCACTTGAAACCAACTCAAAACGATTCAATAAAAACCCTCAAGTAGCAGTAAAACCACGGCAAAAGCAAATACGTTCGTTACAACTATCGCTTTCAGGAGCATCTCGCTGCTTCTGCTGCTGTTTAGGCTGGAAAGGAGTTCAAAGGAGAGAGCCCAAACTCCCAAACAGCCCAGGACACGCTGCGTTTTGCGGCGCTAATAAACCCCAGGCGATAAAGCAAAGCACGTTATTAATCACACGCAAGGTTGTGACCAGTTCCTCCAGTATACGGCGCTGGGAATCGGAGCGTATCATGGTATCACGGAGAAAGCTTTGACAGAAAAACAAGTAGAAAGTCACTAAAACAGGTGGAGGAGAAGAAAGGCTGAAAAAAGTTGTTTCTATATTACACTATTCTGGCTAGAAAGAAGCAAAACTAAGTTATATTCTAAAATTGCAATTCCCCCGCATCTGTTTTTACGTACACAAAACTCACCTTGAGTGTTGGTGGCCCCAGTATTCCAGGTGCCATAACCTGCAAGAAAAAGAACGGAGCTGTTAGAAGGATCGTCTCTGCTGCTATCACGGGGTTTGTTTCTTCCCTTAATTGACCCTAAACCCAATGAAGTCTTTAATTACAGCTCCGCTTCTGCTTGTTATTGTTTGGGAAACACGCCTGAAGCTTGCCCGACGCTTTATTTCAGATTGTTTCAGCAATCTAAAGGTCAACGAGGTGTTTTGAAACACCGAGAATTAAAAAAAAATACAGTGTGTTTTGAAAGAGAAATCAGTTTTAAAAGGCGCTTGACGTAACGACGGTGCAAAACTACGTTTATACAGGAGAAAATGTGCGGGATAAATCATCCGAAGAATTGAACCAGCATCGAGAACAGACGTTTCGATTGTGTTACGCCAGCAGAAGCATCCTTTTTCCTAGGGAAGATCAGATATCCTCGTACGCGATCCGAGGCGAGTACTGCTATTATACGAGCCAATAAAATAAATCGATCTCCCTCCACTTTTTAGCACTAATTGCAAGATTTGCGCTAATGAGGCGGTTTCGGTCTGGTCTCTCCAAAAACAGCAGCGGGGCAAAGCACTTGTCCAGGTGGGAGAAGAAGGAAAAGAGCAGGACACGCAGGAGCTCCCGCCGTGGCTTCACCGGCTTTTATTTCACAGCAGTGATTTGTTTTCCTCGCCAAAATAAATCCTCTCTCCATTTTAAACCTTTTCTGAAGTTTCCAGGGTGGAATCAGCATCCCCGGCACCGCAGCGATCCCCGAAAGACCCGCAGCGAGCTCGGCAAACACCTTCATCTGCGCCAAGAGCATCAGATAAATAAGCTCCGTGCTGCAACGAAACCTTAAGATCATCGAAATGAAATCTTGAAATCAAAAGCAATGCGCTGAGTGTTTTGCTGACAGCATTGCCCAGAGTCTTGGCTGCCACTTCTCTGCAGGAAAACAGTTTTATTATCTCTATTTATTATTCTCATAGGAGAAATGAGTTGGTCCACAAGCAGAACTACTGATGCCTGGCTTCCTACGGATCCAAATTATTTCGATACCCACTTTATTACCCCAAAACTTCTCCCCATTTCTGTTCTGGCCTTGCCTTCCCCCTCTGGATCCGGATTTCCCCTTCCCTTTAGCGACCTCATCGCCCTCCAAAGGCTCCCCGGCTGAGGAAGAGCCTGCACAAGCCAAAAATCACACACACGCACGCTTCCTTCCCTCCTCCTTTTAAGGTTTAGGTCGCTTTTCTGCACCTTAAGACACCAATTTGGCAAAACTTTTGTATTTTTGGAGGTGGCCCCCAATTTTGCAAAGCTTTGATATTTTTGGAATCGGCCCCCGATTTTGCAAAGCGTTTCTTTTTTAGAGACAGCCCCCGATTCGGCAACAATTCTTTCTTTTTTGGAGGCGGCTCCTGGTTTTGCCAAACTTTTCTGTTTTTGGAGGCGGCGCCAATTTTGCAAAGCTTTTCTTTTTTTTAGCAGCAGCCCCCGATTTTGCAGAGCTTTTATATTTTTGGAGGGGGCCCCCGATTTTGCAAAACTTCTATATTTTCTTGAGATAGCCCCCAATTTTGGAAAGCTTCTCTATTTTTAGCGGCGGCCCCCAATTGTGGGAAGCGCTTATATATTTTTGGAGGGGGCCCCGATTTTGCCAAACTTTTCTATTTTTGGAGGCAGACCCCAATTTTGCAAAGCTTTTAGATTTTTGGAGGCGGCCCCTAATTTTGCATATCTTTTCTGGTTTTGGCAGCGGCCCCCGACTTTGCAAAGCTTTTGTATTTTTGGAGGAGGCCCCGACTTTGCAAAATTTTTCCTTTTTCTTGGCGGCAGCCCCCAATTTTGCAAAGCTTTTCTGTTTTTGTCAGCGGCTCCCGATTTTGCAAAGCTTTTCTATTTTTGGTGGCAGCCCCTGACGTTGCAAAAACTTTTATATTTTTTTTGGAGGCGGCTCCCAATTTTGCAAAGCTTTTCTATTTTTGGAGGCAGCCCCCAATTTTGCAAAAAAACTTTTATATTTTGAGATGGCCCCCAATTTTCCGAAGCTTTTATTTTTCAGAGGCAGCCCCTAATTTTCCAAAAGCTTTTATTTTTTAGAGGCAGCCCTTAATTTTCCAAAAGCTTTTATTTTTCAGAGGCAGCCCCTAATTTTCCAAAGCTTTTATTTTTCAGAGGCAGCCCCTAATTTTCCAAAAGCTTTTATTTTTCAGAGGCAGCCCCTAATTTTCCAAAAGCTTTTCTTTTTTGGCAACAACCCCCAATTCTGCAAAACATTTACTTTTTAGAGACAGCCCCCAATCTTACAAAACTTTTCTCTCGCAGCCCCCAAGTCCCCGCACAAACCTGTCTAACACCCAAGAACGTACAGGACACCTCTCCCTCTTAACGACTTTATTTTTTTTTCATGGGCAACCACCTTAAGCGCACAGAACCTAACGAAATCGCGGGCGAAATGGTTACCGCCGTATTTTTGAACTCCTTTTGAACTCCAGCAAAACAGGAACTGCAACACGTAAACGCCTTTTCAAATCGGAGCCTTTATTACCGAATAATTTCCTTTCCCACCGTCGGCGTTTTTAGGTCGAGTCATTCGCCGTTCAGCTTCGTTTATCCAGCGGGAGCGGGATGGCGTCGGGATGCGGTTTTCCGGCTGCCGGTGGGACTCGTGGGGAGGATCAGGTCGAGACAGAGCACGGAAATTAAGGACAAACCGTTGATCCATCGACTGCAGTCACCCCAAAGCCTGACTTTAAATCCGCAGCTCGATTTTAACGCTCCCTCCTCCAGCACGTTAACTCGCCTCTTGCAAACAAACTGCTGAGCGCACGCGAGCGACGGCAAGTGACACCGAGCCCCCGGTTGTCACAGGCATCATCCCAGCTCGACGCCTGCCTCGGGGCACGCTCGTAGCTGGAGAAAAGCGGGAAGAGAAAGCGAAGTCAGCGCAGGGAAGCTTTTCTCCGGGCAGGTTGCTCGATTTCTCACCCAGCGACACCAAAAATAGCAGCAGACGTCGGATCAAAAGCGAGCTCCTCTCCTTCGATTTTTAAGCCGCTTTTGATGAAATCTTGGGTACGTTAATTCAGGAGGAAAAAAAATAGCCTGGCCCCAGCACAAAACCTCGAGGAAAACAGAGGCTGCTTGGCCCGAAACGCAGCATTTTTCAGCCAAAGAGAGTCCCACCTCTTCGTACCTCCAGATTCTATAGGGTAAAGCTCCCCGCTTTTATGTTACATGCGTATACGTTGGTATCCGGCTCGCTGAGACATAAGGCACATTATGTTCATACAGGTATTACCACGATTATCACATCCTTTCAAGGAATGAAGGAATCTGGGTTAAGCAAAGACCTCAAGCTTTCAAAGCAAAGACCTCAAGCTTTCGGTGCAACTTCAGAACGTTGTAATTAAGAGTTCAATGCCTAATTTTGAAACTAAGTATTATGTAAAAAACCCACTAGATGAGACACTCGGGTATTAATGACTCGGTACCAACGAGCAGAGGTCGTATCCATCAGTTCTGCAGCAGCACAGCACGTCCGTAAACATCCCCAGGAGGGAAAAAAAATCAGCGGAATAAATCATCATCACCTTCTCTTGGAAAAATAAACACAAAATAAAGTGCAGAACAGGAAACAAACAACTCAGAAGGGACCAAGTAGTGAATTTTACTGAGCCGAGCACACCATGTGTCCTGGTTCCCAGCTGATTCCCGAGCCAGCGCTCCCTGAGCTGGGGGAAAAAGCTTGGGAATCATTTTTCTCCGCACATGTGTACAAGCAGAGCGTGAATCCAGAGATGACAGAGCAACGTCAAGAGATTTACGTCGTTCAGCCTACGTGAAGCGCTGAGAAGTTTAACACCCACAGAAAAAAAAGCCGGGGCCCAGGAGGCAATTCCTTCTGAAAGCAGAGGTCTGAGGTTCTCCTGCTGATTTCAACAAAGGAGTTTATCCGGGGAGAATAAAGTTTGTCTTCTGCTGGAATCACGAAGTATTTAAATGAAATCTATGTATCACACGCTCCTACGCAAAGCTCGACTGTAAAGGGTGCTCCCCTCAAAAACCCACTCGCATGGAACCGTACGCTTCTCAACACACAGAGAATTAAAAATAAAGGGGCCGGTTATAAGCTGAGCTGACTACACCTGAGGTTTATTTATAAAACCCCAAATACGCAAGAACTCTAAAGAACTCATTCATTTTTATTCCGTGTCACGGTAAAAATCCACGACAAAACTTCTCTAAAGCTGCAACACGCTCGGGGGTTTTAATCTATTAATAGTTCTGCGAGGCGAAGGGAAGATCCCAGCTTTAAGTAGCTCATTACCTTCATGAAGCCAACAAAATCTTTCTCGGGAATAACTTTTAGCTGCCTAAACTCTTCCGAGTTGTTTACGTGGACTCGCTCAGCTGTCGGTAGAAAAAAACCAGCACTCATAGAGGGTGATTCAACACACATTTAAGGTGTTTTTAATCCTGTTGCGGTTTCTCACCTCATTTTTATGGCCAAAGAACAGGTAAAACACTTAAAAAACATTTAAAAGCATAATGAAAGAGATGCCGGGCATCAGATCTCCACCAAGCTGAAAGCGGAGACAGAGGGAACCTGGAAAGAGCAACTTGTCAACAGCTCTGTATCAACACGACATCCGGCTGAATTAGGAACGATCTCTGCAGAAAAAGCGACGTGCGGGGTATTAAGAACTCGATAAAACACACACAGAAACGGCATCGCTGCTGTATTGTTTATAAAATCCTGCCGCAGTCATAATTACGTTATAAAAACCAAGGAAGTGTTTTCAACAGCGAGTTAAAAATCACCCTCACGGGACCTTCACGTCCCCGAACGCGAATGGAAGCGATGCGAAGCGTGAATTCAAGGCGGGAAGAGGACGGAGGGCTCAAAACGGGCGCGGGGGAGAGGATGCGGGCTGCCAGGCTGCTTCGGGCTCAGATCCGGGAGCATTTACCCACACACGGCCATCTCACATCCAAATAAACTTCATCGAGGGACTTTAAACAACTGATATCCATCTGTTAAACGTCAATTTGGGTGACTTTCTTTCAATTTCCACTTCCGCAAGCCTTGTTTCGTAGTTTAAAGAGATGCTAAGAACCATTAGAAGCCGGGAGAGCGCGCCGACGCTAACGAACTCAACGCCGTTTAGTGCTTTGTGGAAGGAGGACGGGTTTTTTTTTCCCCCCTCACAAATCACTTCCCCACGCCGGCCAACGAAGCTGAACGACGTTAACAGCCTTTCCCCGCCGTTTCGGAGGGCTCTCACCTGCTTCCTTATGCTTCGTTTGACGCCTTCTGGCCGGTTGCCGTTACACCGGGAAGGAAGAAAACACCTCAGGGGGCAAAGACGCACCTAGACGGCTTGAGGTGGGTATCTGAGGTGGGTATCCGAGGCGGGAGAGCCACCGCGGCTCATCATGGCAGGCCTTACAGTTGTGACAGGTGCCCGGATCGGGCCCTCGCTCCTCAGCGAGTCGCTGCTGCTTCTCCCGGGGGGGGGAACGGGGGAAGGATTTGAGGCCCCGGCCGGGGTGAAGCCGGTGCCTGGAGGGGGGGGGGGGCTCAGCGGATCTCCCTGCGTGGCCATGAGGAGATGCTCCAGCTGCCCCCACCGGGGACCCCCCCTCCGGTGACCCCCCCTCAGGGGACGGGGCCCTCCGGGGGGGGGGGGGAGGGGGGGGAAGAGGGGAAGGACCGGCGCGCACGCGGCGGGGGGCGTGGCCGCGCGGCCGCCATTTTGTGTCGTCTTCAGAAATGGGACCGGCTCCATTTCCGCCCCCCCCCACGCCCCGGGGGGGGGGCCGTTCCCTCCTCACCACCCCCCCCCCCTTTGAATAGCACCCGCCCACCAATCGGCGGCGCCCTAGCGCGGAGCGACGCGTCGTTCAGCCAATCACGGGCGGCGCCCCCTCACGGGAGGCGGGTACAATGCCTCCCGCAGGAGCTGACCGTCCCCCCCCCCCTCTACGCCCCCCCCCCTCCCCACCGCTACGGGGAGCCGCCGCTGAGGCGGCGGGAGGACCGAGCCGCCGTCCCGGGAGAGCGGAGAGGCCGGCCCTCGCCGCGCCGCGGGGCCGCCCCGCACCTACCGCCGTATCCCTGCTCCATCTCTCCCCTCCGCCTCCGGCCAGCGGCGCCGCACTGCCCGCCCGAGCGCCCGCTGCGCAGGCGCGCCGCGCCCGCCGCCCATTGGGCCCCGCCGCCGCTCTAGCCCGCCCACGAAGCTCTCCATTGGCCGCGCTCCAGAAGCCCGCCTCCGCCCCCGCCATTGGCCGAGCTCGCCGAGAGGCGCGACACCCCCCCCCCCCGCCTCTCCCATTGGCCAGCGCTCCCCTGCCGGCATCCATCTCCCGATTCTATTGGCGGAGGCGCTTCCTCCGTCGACCGACTCTGGGGCTCCCTCCTGTCAATCACAGCCATTCCCTCTCCTGACTGGGCGGCGGCGCGGGACTCGCTCGCTCACGGTGCATTATGGGGGCGGCGGGGATCGCCACACCGAGGGCCCTCACCCTTCACCCGCCCTTTGACCCTTCACCTTTGCCCCTCGGCTCCTAAACTGACCCTTGACCTTCCCCACTATCCCATGAGACCCCGGCCGTGACACCGGGCCCGACCCCAGCCCCTCACAGCAATGGCGTCCTCCGTCCCCGTCCCACAACGCCTTGCTCCGAGGGGCATCGCCCCCCAGAACCCTTCACCTCACGCAGCAGACGGATCCCTAAAGCTGGATCTACGCTCCCGCCAAAGCACGGCCCGAGGAGCGGCGGTGACGAAGGCTCAGCCCTGCGAGACGGCGGCTTTTTCCCCTCAGCTTTTTACCCAAAACCAGATTAAAGCAGCTGAAAAGCGACGGGCGGCAGCGGGAAGTGGGTGAGGAGAGCCAGGCTGTACCCCAAAAGCGGCCATAACCACGCCGTGGTCTTCCTCAAGCTCCGCATCCTTTTCCAGACCCATTTCATTCCTTTATTACCTGAATGGAAGCGCAACCGGCTGAAGGACAGGCTTTTAGTTCAAATTATGAAAGAAATCGCTATAAATTACATAAAGGGTGAACGATTGTGGCATCTCAGCTCTACCTGGTGTAAGTTGAAGAGAAGGAAGGAAGAGAGCAATCCTTGAACTCCAGCAAGGTCCAATCAATGGAGCCTGAAAGAAAAAAAAGATGCGGAACAAAGAGAAAATCTTCTATTCCAGTGGGAGAACCAGGAAAACTCCTGGAACAACAACTGCTCGTCATGGAAGAGGGGAGCGTTGGTAGAGCGGGACCATCAGGTCAACGTCTCTTCTTCAGAGGGTAAAAACAGAGTGTGGGGGTAATGCTGCTCCCCCAACATATCCCCATTTTGTGGCTCAGCCTCAAAAATCCCTCAAGGGATTTTTTTTTTTCTCCCTGCTTTTTTAAATTTTAATCCACTTAAACCCAAGAAATTCCACGGTTTTGAGTCGCGCGAGGAACAACCTTCTCCTGTTTGCGCTGCTGCCCCTGTGCGATTTCGTTCGGTGTTCCCAGTTGGCGGCTGCGACGCCTAGAAAACGCGATGGAGGAGCCAGAGCAGGAGCGCAAGCGTTGCGAGATCGTTTGAGGGGGGAAATAAAAGCTTCAAGGGTGGCGAGGCGTTTATTCCATCCCTCGCAGATGCCAGAATGGCACAAGCAGAGGCTGATAATTTTTTTTTTTTTTTTTTTTTTTTAACAGAATGAGGAAAAATCCCAGGGAACACAGAGCCCAACGAAGAGAACCCCAACAATTTGAGACAGAAGGGCTGAACAAACGTCCGACCTGCTTCCGTAGGATGTGGAAGATGGATCGGTGGCACCCAAAGGAAATCTTTACCCACTCAAATCTGGAAATTATCACAGCAGCCAGGTATTAGAGCTGACGTGAATTGATTTCCTGATTCTAGAAGGAAATCAGGAGGATTTAAGGTCTGTGTTAATAAAGCGTGGCCGTTTCAGCACGTTGATTGGAGACTCACAGAGTCCTACAATTATTTCCACACCTTAGGGAAATACTTACGGATCACATATGGATTTCTAGCCTAGAAATATTCAGACTATGAACCGATGCTCTGGGTGATACATTCTTGAAAGAAGTCCTCAATTTAATACCGTTTAAAGTCTTGTTTATGCGTTTCTCATCTAAAACAATTAAAATGAATGAACATGAAGCTGTTGGCAACTTCACAATCAGAGTAAGGAGTTAAATCGGTGCCACCGTGCTGCATTATCACTACCTTTCTATACGTAACACGTATAGAAACAAGTTCAACCAGCCGTCCTTAATTGCTGATGACTGATAGATACCCCAGCAAGCTCGAGCGCCTCAAAATTCCTCGCCACGAGGTGCTCCCCACGGCGCCGGAGACCTCGGAAGGAAGCAGAACTACGAGGCTGGGCACATCCCCAGGAAATCCTGCCAGGAGACGGAGCCGTCTGCTCCGAAACACCCCAAAACTCATCTCAAAACCTCCTGCAGTTTCTTTCCCTGAATCTTTCCTGCAATCTCCTCCCCAGATCCTTCTTGTTTAGGTGCTACGAAAAATACCGCTTCAGAGGAGAGAAGCGGGCTGCGCCGGGCACAGGGGTGATCAGGCAGGATTTATAGAGTGGTGCACGTGATAATTATTATAATAATTATTAACTAACATGATAAAATACCCGAGAGCATTAGCAGAAACTGAGATGGGGGCTAAATAATCAGAAAATACAAGTTAAATCCGCTACCAGGGCCACTGCCGAGGGTATCGCAGCAGCCGCAGCGGACATAAGGGTGTTCTGGGGAAAAAAAAAAAAACCCACCACCCTTATTTTTTATGGTGAGCTGCATAAATTTGAATTGCGGCACTTAATTGCGCGTTCTCCAACAAATCAGTGCCGGATACGACTAGAAGATGCATGGAGCGTGGAGGGAAGCAAGCTGATGCGATAATTCAGCTCACCTTTCCTCTGGGAAAAGCGGCAGCATCCGAAAACCGTCGTGACAGGCGTAAACCGAGCAACGGCCAGATGTACGGCGCCTATATCCTAAAGCCCATCCCTCGTAGCAGCCAGCACGCAGGAGGAACTGCGGCGAACTCTACGCGATCGCTTACTCGTCAGCAATTTTCTTAAGAGATAATTCGTTCAGGGAAAGCATTTACAGGGAAGTTGGCGCAGAAGGATTTTAGTTTAGTGCATCCGCTGACTTCTCCGAACCCTTCCCGGCTGATTTCCTCGCCTCTCCTCCGCTCACGTGCTCCGAGTCTGCGGCATCTCTGGGAACGAGGTGCTCGGATGTTCCTGCGGATGACGGGCAGACCGAGGTCCATCCTGCTCGGCTTCGAGCAGTCCGAGGGGGGTTTTAGTTAGCACGACTAATTATTTGTTGTCAGATGTTTGGAGTTTACTGCCTGCACCCTAGAGGAGCACAGAGCCGTGAAAACCTTAGCGCTACATATACAAGCACTAAGCATTTCCTACGCAGCGTATCTGTATTGCACTTAATTCAAGGATTTCGACTCGGAACGCAAACCCACAGCAATATTTAGCGTATAAGGACTCAGTTACGTTGCAACCGTAAAGCCTCAAACGCTCCCGAGAAGCCGGATGAGCCCCGACCTCACCAATACGGCAGCACGGACGGCGGTCTGAGCTCAGCGCCTCCTCGTACGCATCAGCTCCCTCGAGAAGGACTCGCTCCTTGGCCAGACCTTCGGCTGAAAGGGAACGCAAAGCTCAGAGTCCAAGGGAAGGGCCGTTGTACAATTAATCCCTCACCAGAAGGTAAAAAGCTCGGCACAACGGCGCGGGGGAGCGTCCGAAAGGCACAACGTGCCGGTTAATCGACCCGAAAAGGCGGTTGTTGAAGGGATAAAAATTCACCTCTGCAAGGGGAAGTTGGATTCTGCTACGAGGAGGCAAGCTGTTCCTTCCAAGCCGAACTTCAGGAACACCGAGGTAACCTCACTCAGGCTGTGCCCCAATTACACAAGAAGGGAATTAATTACAAATCGTTCTTTCATGCTGACAGCTCATTTTCCCTCCCCTTGTTAATAATCAGGGTGGAAAAAAAACAACAGGTAGAAGATAACCAGTGCAGCAAGCAGCCCAAACGCCACTCGCTCTTCCCTGCTAGAAGTTCTGCCGATGTTTTCATCGACGCCGACACTTCTGGAGCGAGCGAAAGGGGACGGGAGGAGCCGCCGACCCCGCGGACCAGGAGGTGAAGAGTCTTCTCCCGAAAAAAATCAGCTGGGAAGCAGCGTATTTAACACGCAACCCGCACCCCTCAAGGGTCCCTCTTCTCAAAATTCATTTCGCAAGCCAGTATAATGGCGTGTTAGAGGAATACGGACAGCAGAAAGGGGAAAGTAAGGAAATAAAGCAGAAAGGGGAAGGTATAAGGAAGGTGTAACTCACTACATTACAAATAAAGGTGGGGGTTGTCCGGTTTTAGAAAGAATGGCTGGCTCACAGAGATCTCACCACTTTCAGGACCCAATATTTAAGGTTACAGGCAGCCTACCCCAATTAAAGAATCTCCATTTTCTTAAGTAAACCTTAAATCAAAGCTATTTCTTTATAATGCTTTCTGAAAACCCACCCCGATTAAAACAGTCGATCCTCAAATGCAGTAAAACGCAAGCAAAGCGCAGGTCAATTCCTTAACGCTGCAACAAAGCCAAGGCCGGTTGTTTTCATCAGGATGGGATCAGCTAATTACATCTAGGATCAGAGGGTTTCCACAAAGAAAAGCAGGAGGAAACCTGGAAATCACCGCAAAGCTCCGCTGAACGAGGAGGAAAAACCAGCAGCTGTAAAAAAGAAGGCAAAAAGAATCGCGACTCTTTTCTTGGCACGAGCTGAATTTGAACAGATGATGGTGGCTAGCTGCGTGCCCGTCTGCCTTCCAAGCAAAAACGTGTGAAGATTACGCTTCCAAGGCATCCCCTTCTCTTTTACCGCCTTCAAAATTATCCCCCAGTGCCACCAGCATCCTCCAAGGCACCCCCCGCCCCGTTCATCCCCTCAGCGCGCTAACGGCGCTCAGCGGTGATGCCGCCGCTCTGAGCTCCAACACGCGATCAACGCGAGATCTGGGGGGATCGGGCTCAATACGCTAAAACACCCCCAAAACCGGCGGATGTCCGTTTAAACCCACGCAAAAGGTGGAAGCAAGCGGCAGCCAACTCCCGCGACACCCAGCAGCTCGCGGGGTCGACCTCGGGATCAAGCCATACCTGCGCAAGAGAGAACGAGCCGCATTCGTTACAGCCCCGCTGAGGTATTTAGTGACTCAGGCTATTAATTATGTTTGGGAAAGAATCTTCCAGGACTAGTTCGAGATGTCCGTCTGCAGGAGAGGGGGTTCACCGCTCTGGAAGGCGAGCGGGCGATGCCAGGATAAAGAGTTCAGGACCTGCGCTCGGTGTTTTCACGGATAAGAAGTCTCCCTGGCATGGAGCGGGTGAAACGTTCCCTCTCACGGAGCTCCTCTCATCCGGCTCTCAATCCCATTAGCTCGCCGAGGACTTCACGGGCACGGCTGAAGCATCTGGCAGTCGCTGCCACCAGGGACCCGCGCTGGAGGAAAAGGTTTGAGGTCGGGAGCAGTCTCGGCACTTTGTCTTCACGTTAACGCTTAAAACCTCCCTTTCTGCGCAGCGCTGGGGGAAAACTTCTCTCGTACAAACAATTTACGCCAAGTTGGAGGTTTGTAAGGCTGGATTTGCTGTCACGCTGGCGATTCAAGGCTAAGCACGTCCTTATCCATCAACCCACCCGGCAGGAAAGCTCCCGGCCGCCTCTCTCCGTAGCAGGAACAACTTCTGCGGCATCCTGGAAACCAATTTCCTTCTTTCTCCCTCATTTCAGGAAGGAGAATCCGCACTCCAGGTGATTATTAACCGATGACAGCTTCAACTAAGCGTGCGCTGCTAACGCAGGCGAGTAAGTCGGCTCCATCTGCAGCGCTGAATGAAGAGAGAGGAAAGCTGAGCTGAACCCAAATAACGAACCAGAACACGGAGACGCAGGGTTCGTAGCCCGGTTCTAAGCCTCCAACCTCGCACAAGCTTTACCGGGGCACCAGAAATTAAGGCAGAGTCACAGGTAATCTCAGGACAGTCCTTTTATCTCCACCCACCAAAACATTCACCTTTAAAACGAAAGCATTTTACAAACAATACAATGTTGACACCACTTAAGTTTCGCTCCGCGTTAAAAGGAAGAATAAAACATCAGGGGGGAATATTACAGTCACGTGGAAGTTATGCCAGAACCTTAACGGCGTACACCGCAGAAATTAAAACCCCGGAACCGAAGTTCTGATGTTTCCAGACAGACAGGCTAAGGAGACAAACCACATCTTTGTTAAATATAGAAAAGTTTCGATTCAAGGGGAAGAGAAGAGGTTTCGTTCGCCAGATCGTGAAGTAGCACTGGTTTGCACGCATGCTCAAAAGGAAATTCTCCTAGTACAAAGCCATCTAAAAAACAGAGACCGCACAAAACCTAGCTACTAAAATGAAGATTTGGTAAAAAAAAAAAAAAAAAAAGATTTCCTCTATTTTCCAAAAAAATCACTTTACAGGTAAAGGCTTCCACTGCCTAAGTGAGTTTAGTAGAATGAGAACTCAAAACATGTGCTATGAAATTCACAGACACAGTTATGTTATTAAAAAAAAAAAAAATATAACACACAACAAAATACGTCAGGTCTTTTACACATCGGCTTCCCCCTCCAGAGTTTACTCCGCATCCTCATCCTCTTGTGCTGCAGCAGCTTCCTCGCTTTCTTCCTCCTCATCTTCTACTTCCACGCCTTCTGCTGGCTGTTGCTCTTCTTCCTCAGGGAGAGATCCCTCTGCAGGCGGGGAACTCTGCTCCTCCGCGTTTTCTGCATCCGGCTCCACCTCTGTTTGTGCTTGTGCCTCGGTTTCTGTCTCTGTCCCTGTTTCTTCTCGCTCCCCCTCATTTTCAGCTCCTTCTGCTTCTGGGTTCTCTTCGGGATCCTTGTTTTCCTCATCTAGATTTTCCTCCTCTGGATTTTCTTCTTCTGGATTTTCCTCTTCCAGATTTTCCTCCTCTGGATTTTCTTCTTCTGGATTTTCCTCCTCTGGATTTTCTTCTTCCGGATTTTCCTCCTCTGGATTTTCTTCTTCCGGATTTTCCTCCTCATCCTTGTTTTCATCTGCTCCTTCTGCTGTTCCTTCCTCTACGTTTCCACTGGCTCCCCCTTCGCCTTCCTCATGCTCCTCTTTTTCTTCTGGGTCATCCGTGAAAGGATTCTCACCCTGAAAAGAGAAGACACGCATTCGCCTGCTGCGAGTTCACCTCTAGCTGCTTCCAGGAATTCGCACCGGCTACACGCCAGCAAACCCTCCCAAGAAGTTCAGAGTAACGGCTGCACCGAAAGCAGCCGAGCGAGCAGCTCCTGAAAGCAGCTCCCGCCTCGAGAATTCAAATCGACGCTAATATTAGCGGCGACAGCGCAACGGTCAGGTCCGTGGCCAAAGTTTCAGCGGAAGGCCTTGCTCGTCCTGCTCGCTCCGGGGTTCGGTGTAAAGTGTGGAGCAGGAGATGAGCGAGCGAGTCACCTGCGCTGTAGAGACTCGATGACCAGCAACCAGGAATCGGATATATTAGCAAAAAAACCTCCCCAAATCGCCTCAAGCTTCAGCTAATAAGCACCCTCAGCAGTCAACGGCGGCTACCGTGAAATTACTACAGCGTGGAAGCGTTGCTACCGGTTTGACCCCACACCAAGCCGCTCCGCAAACACCTACCTTCAGGTACCGCTCCAGTTTCTTACTGATGAGTTTGTTGTTGAGAATACTCCTCGCAACTACTAACGACGACTTCTTGGACTGCTCCATCATCGCCTGTACGGGAGGACAACAACAACAACAACAAAAAGCACTTAGATTTTGTTCTGAATTCACTTACGAGGCCAGTAATTAGTCACAGCTCAGCAGCGGACGGCAGGCTGCAGAGCCCGCTTCGGTATTTGGGTAGGTGACAACACAGCAATGTTTAAGAAATCTGCTATTTTCTGCACGTTCCCCGAATTGTGTGCTTCGGGAAGGCGAGTAGCAGGCAGCCAAGGAAAAGCCGCGTGGATCGTTTCACCCACTTCCACCAGCGAGATCGTTTCATCCCTCAGTCCCCGGGCACGTTTTGATTTTGCTGAGGCGTGAGGAGCGAAGGACGGCCGAACAGCCGAGCACTGCAGCCTGCTCAACATCACCACAGTAACGCGTCAAGATTTACAGTCGCGTGCCGATACACGTATTTTATACCTAGGAAGAGCTGTCGTCTGACAGCCATCACCTCGGCTCGCTGCTTGTGGGTGTAGTAAAGCTTGTAACAACATCATCCTACACGTACGTGGAAGTGGGGAAAGTCAGAAAGGCGTTTATTTTGCAAGAAACAGGGCAAGAGACACAAGATCTCATTTTCAGATCGGCACGAGGCTTTGCCGAAGGTGCTTTAATCCCGCTAACGTCTCGCTTGGCAGCTTTCGCAAAGGGAAGCTTTCTGGGGACGCAAGAACGTCCAAATTAACCGCAGACTCTGCGGAGAGAAGCACCCAAGGGGATGAAGAAAAGTTCTCCCTGGTTTCGGAAACCACGTGAACTCAACCCATCCAAATTCGGGCTCCTGGTATCGCCGCTGAAGCCCGCGAGACCCCCAGGGCGCCAGGCTGCCCGCTCACCCTGCGGTTGTGGTTGTGGTCGAGCGACTTCAAGTGTTTCTGGATGATGCCGTACTGCATTGGGATGAAGAGGTCACAGGCAGCACAGTGAGCCGCCTCCACCTTTTTAATGAAATGCTCCATGCCAACATCTGAAAAGGAAGATAAGAACGGTATTAGCTGGAAAATAATCCAGGGATTTCTGCTGTGTTCCAGATTTTACTCCAGCCTCCATTATAAACTCACCTCTGGGCGCCCCAAACTCACCTCTGGGCGCCCCAAACTCACCTCTGGGCGCCCCAAACTCACCTCTGGGCGCCCCAAACTCACCTCTGGGCGCCCCAAACTCACCTCTGGGCGCCCCAAACTCACCTCTGGGCGCCCCAAACTCACCTCTGGGCGCCCCAAACTCACCTCTGGGCGCCCCAAACTCACCTCTGGGCGCCCCAAAACTCACCTCTGGGCGCCCCAAACTCACCTCTGGGCGCCCCAAACTCACCTCTGGCGCCCCAAACTCACCTCTGGCGCCCCAAACTCACCTCTGGGCGCCCCAAACTCACCTCTGGGCGCCCCAAACTCACCTCTGGGCGCCCCAAACTCACCTCTGGGCGCCCCAAACTCACCTCTGGGCGCCCCAAACTCACCTCTGGGCGCCCCAAACTCACCTCTGGGCGCCCCAAACTCACCTCTGGGCGCCCCAAACTCACCTCTGGGCGCCCCAAACTCACCTCTGGGCGCCCCAAACTCACCTCTGGGCGCCCCAAACTCACCTCTGGGCGCCCCAAACTCACCTCTGGGCGCCCCAAACTCACCTCTGGGCGCCCCAAACTCACCTCTGGGCGCCCCAAACTCACCTCTGGGCGCCCCAAACTCACCTCTGGGCGCCCCAAACTCACCTCTGGGCGCCCCAAACTCACCTCTGGGCGCCCCAAACTCACCTCTGGGCGCCCCAAACTCACCTCTGGGCGCCCCAAACTCACCTCTGGGCGCCCCAAACCACCTCCGCCCCAAACTCACCTCTGGGCGCCCCAAACTCACCTCTAACCCTTCCACCGGCATCAAAACAGTCTTCCCGAGGAGCAGGAGAGGAGCCAAGCGCAGCGTGCGTTACATACGGCCAGGTTACCAGAACACCCGGTGGCCCAGCTACAAGCCCGGCCGCGCGGCGCACCGACGAGCGACGCGAGCTGCGGCTGCACCAGCACTGCGGGTTTGCCAAAAAAACCCCAAACCAACCAAAAAAAAAGATCTCTTCAGCCAGCTAATCATTTAGCTAGCGTCCACAAAGCCGGGTAATAACCTGAAGCGGCTGACGCTGCACTTGAGCAGAGAGTAGATTTTACTCTTCAGCAACACCAGCACGTTCCTCCCCTCCCCTTTTTTTACTATTTTTTACTATTTATAGAGCTGACGAGGCAGCCCATACACGCGACAAAGGAACTCTCGCACGCACGTGGGCAGTAACTCTTACCTTGCGTAAGATCTTGGTCCCTGTAAATCTGCTGAATAACTGCGTTAATGTCTTCAATTGCTTTACGTCGCTCTTCAGTTTTCCTAGTTTTATTAGCAACGTATTCCTGTACGGCAGAATATTTCATATTAATCTTTTTTTTTTTCTCCCCCCTTCCCACTTTTAGGTGCAGCTCTCCAGCCCGCTCATCCTAAAAGCCCTAACAAATCCCACCGTGCGCTGTCCTGCGGGTAGCACTGCCTTTCGGCACTTAAGTCACCCGCTTTGGCCACCAAAATCCGTGGTGGGCAAGTATTTTATTTCCTACCAGTGCAACCAAGTAAGACCAGAGGTTAAGCGACCTGTTGAAAAGAAGAGGGCAGTCAAGGCAGAGCTCTGATGCTTTAGCCCGACTTTACTCCACCTTCTCTAGCAGTTTCCACGACAGTTACTTAAGAGAGGCAGTTCAGGAGCTTTAGAGCATCTCCAAAATAATAATAATAATAATAATAATAATTTACAGCATCTCCAAAATAATAATAAATAATAATAAACCAAGCCCAAACTCTTAAACCTAGGGGACAGAAACGTAACCAGAGGCTTACCTGGAGGAAGTCAGCTGTTTGTTGAGGCAACTTGGTTCCAACAAACTTGAAGTGTTCCTTGTGGAATTTACTCTCGAGGTGACTGTTCATCTCGTCATCGTAGAAGGTCCGATATTTGCATAACGAACAAACAAACTGGATCCTGGGGAGTCAGAGGGAAGCGATATTCAAACCGATCCATTCCAGCTCTACGCGGCACCGCTTTCTCACCGGATCTACTCCCTCGCTCTGTCTAAGGGCTGGCAGATAAACTCATGGAAGTCTCCAACCCTTTAAGCAGTTACGGGATGTTTCCCAGGGGTTTACCCATTCCTATTTATCTTTTAAGCACGGACGGCAAGAAGAGCGGCAGGAGAGCAAAGCAGCTTCTACAAGGAACAGACAAAACACCGGGACGACTGGGAACAAAAGGACGGACCCCGGCTGCGAGGACTACAGTCCCAGAGAAGAAAGCAACACGACTAAATAAAATAAAATAGGAGACGTTACCTTTCTACCATGCGATCCCGATGCCTCTTCTTCTGCCTCTCTTGAGTTTTCTTGCCCGCCTGCAATTTGCGTTTGATTTGACTGATCTCTTCTTGAATTGTTAAAGCACCTAAGTGTTTAAAGCAGGTTGTATTTCAGGGCACTACTTGAGGACACCACCTGATTAAAGAGAATTTCCCTCGACAAGTTTAGTCGTCAGCCCGACCAACCCGCGCAACCTAGAGACGCCGTTGCCTCAAGAAGCTGCTTCCCGCCAGCCAACTACAGATAAACCGCGGGTTTGTACGACGGCGCCGTCCACTCCAAATTAGCTTTTTCCAAAAAAAAAAAGAAAAAGAAAAAAAAAAAGCTGCGCTGGGCCAAGCTTGGTGGGTGCGGGGCAGAGGGGAGAACCGCAGCAGAAAGACTCTAACGCGGTTTCCCAGCCCTTTGTTTTAATTTCTGTTTGCTACTACTGGTTTTATGAGATTTTAATGATTAATTACTTACAGGTTTTGATTTTTTTTTTAAAGTACCACCCGCTCTGATTTGTTCAGCCTCGAAGCGAACGCTGGCAATGCAATCCGGCTTGGGTAAGGGGGATGAATTTACACCGCTGATTTTTGGGACGGAAAAACCGCTTCTCTGTCCGTCCGCCCGCCCGCCCTGGCATACGCGCGGGCACGTCCCAGGATCAAACTGACGCTGCCCACCGGTGGGACGGGCAGCAAGGACCCCCCCCCCAACGCATCTTGCCAAGAGCTTTCTTGCCAGCCCTCCTGCTTCTCTAAGCTCCCTTCGGGTTATCGCGGTGCTTTTCCCACCGGTCCTTTCTCTCCGAGCCGGGAAGCTCCATCCTGTTTCACAGCCCCAACAACTTACCCAAAGTCAAATCTACGGCACAGTGGGAAATTAAATCTGCTTTCCCTAAGCCCCAGGCTAGCAGCTTCACCAACCTACCTCCAGCAAGGGATCCAGCTTCTCCCTAGCAGGGCTTTTACAGCATTTCCTTATCCCTGAGCAGACACAAAGGATGGGATTCATCTGACTAAATGCAGACGTTACAGCTGAGCTAGTCCCCTGTCCCCCCGTCAGCGGAGCTCTGACAGGTCTCGTCCTCAAGAGCAAGCGGCTCGCGGCCCTGGGAAGAGCCTCCCCGTTTCCCTCCGCCGGCTACGGCGACGCAATCCCACCGGAGCCTCGCACGCGAGAGCCTCGACTGCTCTCGCTGGTAGGACCCCACCTCTGGGATCCGTCACGGCACCAGAGCGGCGTCGCCGGGGGACTCGGGGAACGCACACAGAAGCCAAAAAAAAAAAAAAAAAAAAATCGCCCTTCATCGAGAAGGTGCAGAGGTTTAGCTCAGGTCACCGAGATGCAACGAACCGAAAGGGACAGCGAAGCCACAAGGCAAACGGACTCTAAGAACCAAAGCTGCCTGAATAAACTCATCGGATTTAATTGGAAATATCTCGTCCGGCCACGTCGGAGCCCTCGACCAGAGCGGGGTTATGCTCCGCGCGGAGCTTCGGAGCGCAAACGAGCTGTCATGCACACCAACTCACCTTTCTCCGAATCTTTTCCTTCTTCGTCTTCCCCTTCCTAAAAACGCAACGTCGGGAAGTTAAAACCATCTAGAGAAAGCGAACCGTCTGGAGGCCGGTTTGCCATCTTCACCAGCCTGCTGCCTCTCAAACCCTCCCCCCCAGGCACTCAAAGCACCGCACGGAGGAGCCACAGATCCATCGAATCTGCCCGCTCCGCGCTCCCGTAAGCGCAGGGAAAGCCGGCGCGGCGCCCGCGCCGCAGGAGATGCCTCCACAACGCCCGCGGGTCTTCTAGCCGAGAGACCCTCCCTCCACCAAGCCGAAGGGCGCCGGCGGAGGGCCGCCTTCGGCCCCCATCTAGAGCGAGGCAACGCGATCCCACGCTTTGGGATTCGCCACGTCGCGGGCGATTGATTTTGGGGGGTTTTTCTTTACTTAAAGCTCTTTGCGCACGGGTGTTTCACTGCGTTTCGACACCGTAAAGCGTCTCGCGGTGACGCTGCGGCCGGTGGGCGTAGCTGGGAAGCCCCCGTAACGTCTACGCTTCCCTCGATGGAGGGTTTGCTTCTATCCGCTCCCCCCCCCAACTCGTCCGAGCCTCTGCCAACTGACTCAGTTTGGGAATAACACGGGAGTCTAGGAATCTGCCCTCACCAGCTCCAGCACCTCCAACCAGAACTACGGCTTTTAATCACGATAAAGTGGTTTTTCAAGAGTTACTTACACCTCTGGAGCCCTCTTTCTCCTCTTTTTCTCCTGATTCTCCTTCTGTTCCCTCCTCTGAAAGAAAGAGCACAGTCAGCAGAAAGAGAACCCAGATCGACACCGACAATTCGGCCACCGCGTTAAAACGCGCGGCGAAGCACGACGCCTCTGCCGAAAAATAAAGGCAGCGGCAGCTTTGCGTCGCTCCCGGGCGCGCCGCGAAGCCGCTCCGCTCTTACCGTTGTCGGAGTCGGAGTTATCGGAGCCGTCTGTCTTTGCTGCCTTGCTGTCGGGTTCATCGGAGCTGTTTGTTTGCTTCCGTTTCTTCGCGGTGGGATCTTTTTTGATTTTCTTTTTCTGGGGCTGCGAGAGAAGAGAAAGGTTAATCGCCGCGATACGAGCGGCTGCCCTCCACAACCAGCAACGTCTTGTTTTACTCATTTTTAGCGAGTTAAGCTTCCCGCCTTAAGTTTCCGACAGGCAGAGTCGATCAGGAAGGACATAATCCACCACACCTCTATCCCGTAATGTAGGAGATTAAGCCGTGAAGGGCTGCGCTATTCTCCTACCTTCAGAAAACAAAGTTTTTAGGATTAAAACATCCCGCGTATCAATACTGCTCTGCAACTGAGCGCAGCCTCCTCGGTCTGCTTAGGAGAAAACACGCTACAAAGCCACTAACGCGCAGAATTATATATTCAATTAATATTATTGTATATTATTATACATATAATATATATATTATATATTCCCAGCGTGTATTTTGGAGCCCTTTGCTGCAGGACGCGCGGGTCTGTCGGGAAAGAAGTCTCTTATTCGAGCCGAGCAGGCGGGAGGATCTCGCACAAGTACTTACTTTAAAATCCGAGTCCCACATTTTCCAGTTCCTCCTCATTCGTTGTTTCATCATTCCTCCTCCGTACCGCATATTTCCCGAGAAACCTCGCATTCCCTGGAACATGCTGAGTTCTGGGATAATGTTGTGGGAGAAGAGGGAAGGAAGCCTGGAAGAGCCGTGGGGACCGAGACCTCGCGATCCCATCGATTGCGGAGGCTCGTTCCACTGTCCGCCCATGCGCCCGGGATAGGAAGAGGCCATGGGTCTATTATTGCGTCCGTCTCTACCCCAATTCTGACCCCGCTGACCAAAGTTATCCCGTGCTCTGTTCTGGTATTGATCCCGACGGTTCCCGTAGAAATTGTCGTAGTGACCTTCGTAGGCGTTGTCGTTGTCGTGTTCGGATTCGTTGTAATCGTAGCCGGATCGGTACATGTCGCGGTCGTTGATGGAAGACCTCGAGTCGTAGGATTCGTACGAGTCGTACCTGCAAGAGACGCGTCAGCGAGACGCCGCTGAGAAACGGCGGCAGAGGTTAAGCAAACAAAAACCCCATCGAAACAGATTTTTAGGTTTATTTTGCAATCAGCCGACGCGTCACTCAACACGGGACGTATTTCACTGCGCGGTGGGACAGGACGGGAGCAGCAGGAGCTGGTGACAGAGCTTCAAGGTTTCAGTTCCAGTGGTGGAGGAACCAGAGACCTTTAGACACGGGAAAACCCTGATGCCAGGGAGCCCCTCGAACCATCCGTTTCTTCCAGAATTACCAAAATGTTTTAAAATAAAAAAAAACCAAAACCCCACACGTTGAGCAAAGGTTCCTTCGCCAGCCGAGGCTGGGGGTTATCGCTTTGTCCTCGCTCCCAAATATCTGCCTCAAAATGAGCTTTAGGAGCAGCTGAAGCAAACCAAGAGCCGCTCGTCCTCATCGCAAGTTCCACCTTATCCAGAAATACTTCCGGGAGCAGCGAGATTTACTCCTCAGCTACTCAAGGGACACCTTGGCACAACCACAGACCTATTCCAGACCTCATCCTTCCTCACTCCCCACAAGCAATCCGTCCATTAAGAAACTGGTTTCCCCAACTGGAAAGCCAACACGCGCCCCACCCGTTTTAAATCCATTTTTTCCTCCTGGAAATGAGGCGGGAGCGGATTTTTAACGTTATATTCAGCAATCCTAAAACGCTTTGTACTGGAATTTAAGGCTTTGCCTGCTTGCCGGCAGTGCTTTGACTGACAAGGCAGGCGAGGAGGAAAGCCGGCGCTCAAGAAAAGATCGTGACGCTGAACTAACGAGCCTCGCCGAAGCGCGACCCCCTCGCCGCTGGGTTTTTACAGCGAGGCCTGGAGAGCACGGAGATGGGAATCAGCAAGGGGGAAAAGATGTTATCGTGGCTCCAGGGTCAGAGGAAAGTCACCCCGCTGATACAAGGGGAGACGTTGGGGCTACAAAAATCACGTCAGGCACCGATGGAGGAGCCGCCAGTGTCCGGTTACGCCTAAGCCGGAGCAGCTGGAGGGTGAGCAGCTCCTTTTCCGCTCCATTATAGCCCGGAGCCGACGTTCTCCAAGTGATTTACCTTCCTCTTACCGCGTTTCTCGTTCTTTCCTGCACGGAGCAGGAAAGTTTTAACTTTTTAATGAAGCCTATCCCATCCCAACCGGTGCGGCAGCGCCGAATGGGTGGAAACACGCCGCAGGCAGGAGCGTGCCTGCGAGCCGCCGACCGCCGGCACACGAGATCAAAGCGGAGAAGCCCAAAAAGATGTTTGAAGGGACAAGAATCCGGGGGACGATTCGGCAAACCCTTTCCTGCGTGGTTAAACTGAGCAAGCAACCGGAACAAATCGATTTGATAGAGTAGTACGGACGCATCATTTCGTAGGAGAGTTACTGTTTTGGGAGCGTAGGAGCGGAGTAGAAAACAGTTACGTCACACTTATTAATATTTACTCCCGAGTTTTACTTCGTCCAACATACTTTTACTTATTTAAGGTATTAAAAACCTGGAGTAAGCAGTCGCCCTGCAGAAATACCAAGTCCGGGCTCAAAACTCACAGTGCACGTTAATCAATAAGAAATCTTTGGGGAAAGAATCCTGTTTCTTAGCACTTAAACATTAACACAGATCGGCAAGGCGTTGACTACGTCGCAGAGCTGAGCGTCTACTGCGACACCGGCTACAAAAACCTCACCACAGCAGCAGAAGTCAATCTATTAATCAAAATTAGTAATTTAAACTCAGATTAAGTATGGAATAGTGCCTTGTTTTCCTTTGCCCTGCTCTGGAAGTACATAAGCAAGCTCGTGAGAACGTTCCTTATCGTTACTATTTTCCTGAAGAATCCCAAATTTCAGCCACTGCTGGAAACGCTGCACCGTAAGACCCAAATTTGGATTATTTTTTTTTGCAAGACATGGATGAAAACTTAGCATAAAATCCTATTTTACAGTTACAGCAGACGAGAGGAGGATGGCTGAGCCAGCTCTGGACGCTCGCTTGAGTCACGACGCTGGAAAAAGGCAAGAACGAGACCAGCGAGGGAACAAACCGAGCAGGAACGATTCTTAACGAACAGCCGATCGTTACCGCGTCTCCTCGCCTCGTGCCCTGCGCTCACCTGTCTCCGCCAGATCCGTAGTGTCCTCCCTGCATCGTGTCCGTATCCATGTGCGACACCATGTCCAAGCGCTGGTTCATTTTCGCGATGACGGCGTCGGCGTTGCCGCCTCCCGAACCGTCGGGGTTCATGTCAACGTCCGAATTGGCCATTTCCCAGGAGTTCGAAGCGGCCATGCCGTATCCGTAATTACCGGAGTTATCCTGGCCGTATCCATAGCCGTAACTGTATCCCTCGTAACCTGGAACGACAAAAATAAGAGAGCCGGGTTTATTTCCAGTTATCCGGCTTTGCTAATGTTTTAATTTGAATTAAGATGCCCCAAGAAATCGCCACAGGGAGTTAAAATAAAAAAAAAAAAGCTCAGATTTCTATTTAAGTCACCGATAAACTTTGAACTGTTGAGCTCACAAAGGTTTACGGGAACAATTTGCTCGTGTAAGTCCCAGAAAACACAGGCACAGCCATAGCTTCCTCCGTCGAACCTGCTCGGGAGCGGAGTAAACACGGCCAAGGCAGAGCCTCCAGAAAAACCCACTCTGGGTTAACACAAGAGCTATCGAAGAACCATTTTAAGCCGTTTTTTAGTTTGATACGAAGTTGTTGGTAGCCAGATGAACACAGCCAGGACATACCTTCGCCGGGACCTATATAAGCTGCTTTATAACCCCTTAAATCCCAAGGGATGACGCCGTAGCGGGGACCTGTCCACTTTAAAGACAGCACAGCCGAGCGCTGAAAGCAAAAACACTTTCAGCCTAGCGTTTCCCACACGTTTTATATCAGAAAGCGACAGCGAGGCTTCTCCTCTTGCTAAAGAGCCCCAAAACTGCTATAAACAGAAAAAAAACCACCACAGGACTAACACACAGAGCCAATTAAAAGCCTGCCGAGGCTTAAAATTTAGGTTTTTTCTTTCCCCGGCCCTTTTATTTGGCCGCTGGCACACGTGGAGAGGGCGTTTGTATTTCTGCTGTCTCCCCAAGCCTCGATTTACATCGTCACCTGCACTGACTTCATTCCGGTTCCCTAAGTAGCAGAAAGGCGGTTTTTTTGGGGGGGAAAACAACCCCAAAACCCAAATATCCCGCCTAGAACAGTTTTCCTGTGCAACCAGTTACAGCAACAAAGTTTTCTGTTGGCTTCGGCACGCATTTTTAAAACAAAAGAAGAAAATGGTCGCGCAGGCGGAACAGTAAGAGGCTGCGCGGGGTCTGCGCTGCGGCGGGGACGGCGGTTGTTCGTCACCGACCTCCGGCGCGTCTCCCTCAGGCTCAGGAAACGGATCTGAAGTGGAAGGTAATAAACCATTACTCCAGTTTTTACTGTACTTGCCTCTGTTCGTCCCAGAGTTCCAGTCTCCATAACCTAGAAAAGAGCAAAAAGCAATTAGAGACGAGTTCATCGTTACGGTGGCACTCGCGGCCGAAGAGATTCTCGTTACCCGGCGTCACAAACGGAACGACGCCCCCAATAATCCACGAGTCTTGCACCAAATATCGACGAAATCAGACCTTAACGGCGCCCCAGCAAATGAGACGTCCCCACAAGAACAACAGCCTTTCCTCGTCTGACCCAAGAAACGGGTTTTAATTACGAGCCGAGCTCCCGGGAACGATTTCCACGACCGAGTCTTTTGGGAACCGAGGTGAAGCGTTTGGGAAAGCGAGAGGGGTCTCGCACGGAATAAACCCCGCTCCGATTAACGCCTAAAAAGAAGGGACCGGGACACCTCGGGGAAGTTTTAATCCCATCGTCCGCCAACCTGCAGCCTCCCGGGACTGACATTCAGACGCCCTTTGAGGCGAAACGTATCTCGACGGCATCGCTGCACTTTGCCCTTGCAGGAAACCAGCTGGAAAATGGGAGATACCGGGATGGAAAGACGGGGTCCGGAGGAGCCCCGGCCAGGATGACATCTCCCCAGTCGAGAAACCGTTACCCCAGCGTTAATTTTCAAAGCAATTACAGCCTCGTTAACCAGGGTACGTATGCGCACGGCTTCCCTTCGTTATCGATCCACGCGCACGCTGTGGGAAAGCAATGTTACCTTGCAGGTTCTCGTTGCGATTTCCCCCTTAATTAGAAACTCCTCGTCCCAGAAGGCGGCTCATTTATTAATTTGCTCTTTCTTTGCCCCCCCTCTCCCCGCCCAGCGTCACCCTTACAGCCCGAGCCACTTCCAGCCGAAACAGCTCACACGGAATATAGCGGCAAATCGCTTCCTACGCCCACCGTGCTCCACAGGTGAGCCGAGATCCCGCTCCAGGAGCCAGCAAAGGAATAAAAACGCCGAGATTAAAAAGGAAAAAAGGCAAAATTGCCAGGAAATTAGGCGAGGAGCAGAGTTACAGCCGTCACCTGAGCGAGGATGAGGAATTCCTGCCCAGCCACCACCGCCAGGCGGAAATCAGAGGGAACCTAATTAAGCTTGATTAAAAAATAAATCAATTTTCTGTCAGAAATAGAGCCTGGCTCGCTCCCTTCTCCCCCATCACCAGCACCGGGGCTGGAAGCTCCGCCTGCCCCCGGCCTGGGGCTGCCCGGGGAGCACCGGGCCGGCGTCCCGGGGCTGGGAGCCGCAGGGACCGAGGCCATAGGGTGGCTCCGAGGCGCCGGACCGGAGGCAGAGCCGCCTCCCGGCCCTGAGGCCCCGCTGACACGGGGACAGGGGCGAGGCCGGGCGGTGGCAGCGCCCGTCACCCCTCAGGGGCCCGCCCGGCCGCAGCGCCCGCAGGCTCCGGCCTCCCCCCGCCTCACGATCACCCCCAAGGCCCGGCGGGGGCCGCGGCAGCTCCGGCCGCGTCCCGGCTCCCCCGCGGGGCCGCCTCCAGCCGCCATCTTGCGCCGCCGCCCCTCACCTGAGTAGCTCATGATGGCGGCGCCGCCGCCCGCCGCCGCCTCCTCCTGCGCGAGACGGTAACGGCGGCGCGCGGGCCCCGCCTCTCCGCCCCATTGGCCGCGCCGCTCCGCCTTCCCCGTTCTCATTGGTCGGCGGCCCCCCGCGCCCCGCCGCCATTGGTCCAGCCTCCCCGGGGTGATCCGCGGCTCCCGTTGGCCGCCGGCGGATGTCGCTCACCGCCTCCCTCGCGTGCCATTGGGCGGCCCCCGCGGCGGTTGGCGGGCGCAGGTGTCAATCGCGGCGCGGCGGGCTCCTCGCTCAATGGGACCCGCAAGGCCGAGCGCTGATTAGTCGGCGCGGCTGTCAACTCACGAGGAGGCGTGACCGCTACCGCTCTGCTCACTCATTGGCCAGCTAGGGGGCGGGCTGACCCTGCTTGCACCAATAGCGTGGCAGACCCGCCTCGGGCCGCTAACCCCGCCCCCACTACGGCTGGGCTGCGCCTCGCCCCGCCCCTCCTCGCCGCAGCGCTTGCTGCTATTGGCTGCCTCCGTGGAGGCCCCGCCCGGCCAGCGACCCGCGCGACCCACCCGCGTGGGGGCCGCGTGCCGGGAGCGGGCGCGTGGGCGCCCCCGCGCGGTCGCGCCGGGGGGGGGGGGGGAGTGGGGCCGTGTGTGCGCGCACACGCGTGTGTTACACACGCAGGGGCAACTTCACCCACCCGTGAACGTGTGCACACGCGTGTCACGCCTGTCTGCACCCCCCCACCCCCCCCAGGTGTGTGTGTGCACGTGGGGAGCGCACGCGGGGTGGCTGTCCCCACTGGGGGGGAGGGGCAGAACTCAGTACTCAAGGGAAGCCCCCTCCTCCCCCACTCGTGTCTCCCGTGGGTGCTGGGTGGCGGCCTGGGCGTGGCCTACATCCTGACCCCGCTGTCCCCTTTTCCCCGGGGTCAAGGTCACATCCTGACCCCGCTGTCCCCTTTTCCTTGGGGACACGGCCTCATCCTGACCCCCGTGTCCCCTTTTCCCACGGGTCAAGGTCACATCCTGACCCCGGTGTTCCCACATCCCAGGACACGGCCTCATCCTGACCCCAGTGTCCTTTTCCCAAGGGTCAAGGTCACACCCTGACCCCGGTGTCCCCTTTCCCAGGGACATGGCCTCATCCTGACCCCTGCTGTCCCCTTTCCTTGGGACACGGCCTCATCCTGACCCCAGTGTCCTTTTCCCAGGGGTCAAGGTCACACCCTGACCCCGCTGTCCCCTTTTCCCTGGGGACACAGCCTCATCCTGACCCCTGTGTCCCCTTTTCCTGGGGGTCAAGGTCACATCCCGACCCCAGTGTCCTTTTCCCAGGGTCAAGGTCACATCCCGACCCCGGTGTCCCCACATCCCAGCACATGGCCTCATCCTGACCCCAGTGTCCCCTTTTCCCTTGGGACACAGCCTCATCCTGACCCCCGTGTCCCCTTTTCCTGGGGTCAAGGTCACATCCTGACCCCCGTGTCCCCTTTTCCTGGGGGTCAAGGTCACATCCTGACCCCTGTGTCCCCTTTTCCCTGGGGACACGGCCTCATCCTGACCCCAGTGTCCCCACATCCCAGGACACACGACCCCATCCCACTTTAAACCTCCCTGGGGGGGGAGCCCTAAAACCACCCCGATCCCCCCCAAATCCGCATCCCCCCCCCCCCCCCCCCGGGGACCCCCGGCCCCATCCCGACATTCCCGGGTATCCAGAGACTCCGCTCTCCCCCCCGGCTTCATTTCCAGAAGAATTTAATCCATCATCCCATATTCCCGGATACAAGAATCACCAGAATATGCCCCCAAAAAATATTGGAAATAAAAAAAAAAAAAAAAAAAAAAAAATTAAAAAAAAAAAAAGAGAGAGAAAAAATATTTATCCGTTAAAATTCCTTCCGAAATTCGGAAGTTTTGGGATTTTCCAAATAAAAATGAATATTCCTTATTTCTACACAAATCTAGAGTTTAAAAAAGTCGGAAGGTCTATGGAGCTAGACGAGGAAAAACCGGGAAAAACAAAGAAATAATAAAGCAACGGTGAAACTGGGCGGGGGGGGGGAGCAGGAAGGTTGAGCCGAATCCTCCCGGCGCCGCCGCCGCCACCGCCGCTCCTGGATGGGAATACTGGGAATTCCTTGAGGAATTTTCCGGCTCCCACTGGAGTTTCTTTTCTCCAGCGGGTTTACGCTCACCCACGGCTCCGTTCCGGTGAAAGGAAAACGGGATCCGGCGGCGGCGGGGGAAGCGGTGCGAATCCGGCGGGGGTTTGGGTGGGTTTGGTTGGTTTTTTTTTTTTTCTTTGCCGCGGTGGAAAAGCGGGAGGGAAGCGGCGGCGGGGGTTTGGTTTTTTTTTTAGTGTGGGAAAAGGGGATTTTGGGCAACATGCAACCCCGGAACCGAGGGATTCCGACATCTACGTGAGACTAAATTTCATCGTCGCCTATGGAGAAAAGAAAAGGAAAAGAAAAAAAAAAAAAAAATATCGAATATACATTAACTCTAAGGGTCATATACAAAATCCACAGCGTTTTCCGGGAAGGCGGCTGCTCCCCGAAATTCCCCTCCGGCCCGGCTCCATCCCGAATCGCCGCCGGTAAAGGCGACACCGTTTGCTCTTTGGGTTAAAAAAAAAAACAAAAACAAAAACAAAAACAACGGGTTTTTGGGAAACGAGGAGGAGGAAAAAAATTCCCCCTTCTCCATCCCGCGCCGGGACCGGCATTGAGTCGTTCCCTCCCCGATCCGGTGCCGGCTCCCGGTTGCCGCGTGTCTCCCGTAGGATTGCCAAGAGTTGTCTTGATCCATGTAGTGCTTGTGGCCGGGGTCGTGTCCCCCGCCGCCGGCTCGTCCCCTGGAAGCGGGGAGAAGCTCCGGAGGCAGCGATCGATTCCCCCCCCCTCTTCCCAAAAAAACAAAATAATAATAAAAAAAAAAATATAAGGAATCGTGGATGCAGGAAGGGGGGGGGGGTGAGGATGTTCCGGCGACATCCGCGGTCGCTTCCCCGTGCGCCGGCTCCGTCCCGGTGAGAGCCGGGGTTTGGGCTCCCGTTACTGAGCCTCGGCGAGGGCGGGGGGTTCGGGCGGGGGGGGAGCTTCGCCCCGTAAAGGATCCGCTTTGGAGAAATTCATTTCCAGGATGTGTCGCTGGAGATGCCGTACCCATTCCTCCTGGATGGAAAGGGGACCTTGGAATTCCACCTCGCAGAACCTACGGAGGACGCGGCGTCAGCGCGGCAATCGCCGTTTGGGGAGGCCCCCAAAAAGAGGGATCCACGCCGCGGCGCAGGGAAAGGCACCGCTTCCAGCCGGGAAAGAGGATCCCTAAGGATACGGATGCGGGATGAAAGCCCCCCCCCTTCCCTTTTCCCAAGGTGACCTACCTGCATTTGAGGGTGTAGATGTTCCCCACGAACTTCACCAAGGAAGTTTGCGGCGGGCGAGGGACCAGGGAAGGCACCGGCCTCATCCGCGGCGGCGGCTGCCGCGTCTCCTCCATTTTCTGCTGGAATTCGGCCCCTTCCTCTTCCCGGTGGAGGGGGGCATCCAGGGGTCTCGCTTGCCTCCGCTCAAATTCTGGGATAGGAGAAACGGGAGGGGTTAGATCGGAGCTGGGGGGGGGGCACCGAAGGCGGCACGGCACCGCCGGCACGGCACGGCACGGCACGGCACGGCCTCTCTGCTTCCAGCTCCCCGCCGCAGGGAGCAGCTCCCGCTCATCGTGGGGAACCGGGTCCCTGGGAGGAAGAGGAGGAGGAGGAGGAGGAGAGGGGGGGTCTCTGCTAAAGAACAACCCCCCCCTTCCCCACCTCCCCGCCCTGCCTCCGGTGCTGCCGGGAACGGGCAGAGGGGACAGGGCAGGGTTTTTCCCGGTGCTCTGCCGGTGCCGGAGACCCCCTCTGCCCTCTCCCGGCTGGCTTCTCCCCAACTCACTGTTGATGTTGGAGCGTTGATGTTCCTCCACCTTCACCAACGAGAGGGGGGAAGTGATCATGGGCCGCTCACCGCTGCTTCCCCCATCCAGGATTTTTCCGGCATCGCCGTGAGCCAAATCTCCCGTCAATCCTTTGCTCAAAAAGGTCACGCCGCCGGCTTGAAGGCTGAGCGGCATCCGTCGAGCTCCGCCGTCGTGATCCCGGGCGTGCGAAGAGTTCCGGAATTTCTTAGTGAAGGGTCGTCCGCCTTGGATGTAGCTACGGTAAGCGCCGGCTTTTTGGGGTCGATGTCGGATCCATTCGCTGAGGGTCTCGATAGGCGAACCGTTAACGCACCATTCGGTGACGCCGAATTGCCGGAGATGCGCCCGCGCGTGGCTGGCCAAGGCTTTGCGGTTTTCGAAGTAGAGGCCGCACAGCTCGCAGCAGGCTTCGCTGGCTGGGGTCGGGGTCGGGGCCGGGGCCGGGGAGGGGGGGGGAAAAACGCACCGGGGGGGTGAGCGGGCGAAGGCCGGGACGCGGCACGGAGCCACTTCTCCCCCTCCCCAGCCTCAACGCCGGCTGCCTCCCTGCTCTGCGCGGAGGCAGCTCCTCCGTGGGATTGAAATTCCCAGTGTTTTCCGGTTCTGGAAGCATCCCTCCGTCCCGCTGGAGGTTTGGGGGGGGGGGGGGGTGGGGGGGGGGGAAGGCTCCCCCCAAGCTAATTTGGATCAGGGGAAGCAACGACCCCGCGTCTCCGCTCCCCTCTCCCTGCTCGGCATCCCCGTGAGCCAAAATCCCGTCCCGGCACAGGGCTGGGGGCTCCGTGTGCCCACTCCACCAACGTGACAGACAGCCCGGGGGGGCTACGCTGTGTGGTAAGACACCCCAGGGGGGCTATGCTGCATGATAACACATGCCGGGGGGGGCTACACTGTGTGGTAAGACACCCCGGGGGGGCTACGCTGCGTGATAACACATCCCAGGGGGGCTACGCTGTGTGATAAGACATCCCGGGGGGGCTACGGCACGTGATAAGACACCCGGGGGGGGGGGGGGGGCTACACTGTGTGGTAAGACACCCCAGGAGGGCTACACTGTGTGATAAAACACCCTGGGGGGCTATGCTGTGTGATAACACATCCTGGGGGGGCTATGGCATGTGATAAGACACCTCAGGGGGGCTACGCTGTGTGATAAGACACCCCGGGGGGGCTATGGCACATGATAAGACACCCGGGGGGGCTACGCTGCATGATATGACACCCCAGGGGGGCTACGGCATGTGGTAAGACACCCCGGGAGGGCTACACCGTGTGATAAAACACCCTGGGGGGGGCTACGCTGCATGATAACACATCCCGGGGGGGCTACGGCACATGATAAGACACCTCAGGGGGGCTACACTGTGTGATAAAACGCTGCATGATAAAACATCCTGGGGGGGGCTATGCTGCATGATAAGACACCGCGGGGGGGCTACGCTGTGTGATAAAACATCCCGGGGGGGCTACGGCACGTGATAAGACACCCCAGGGGGGGCTACGGTGTGTGATAAGACACCCAGGTGGGGCTACACCGTGTGGTACGACACCCTGGGGGGGCTACACTGCGTGATAAGACACCCCGGGGGGGCTACGCTGTGTGATAAGACACCCCGGGGGGGCTACGGCATGTGGTAAGACACCCCGGGGGGGCTACACCACATGGTAAGACACCCCAGGGGGGCTACACTGTGCGGTAAGACACCCTGGGTGGGCTACACCGCACGGTAAGACACCCTGGGGGGGCTACACCGCATGGTAAGACACCCCGGGGGGGCTACACCGTGTGGTAAGACACCCCGGAGGGTCTACACCGTGCGGTAAGAGACCCCAGGGGGGCTACACTGCGTGGTAAGACACCCCAGCGGGTCTACGGTGTGCGGTAAGACACCCCGGGGGGGCTACACTGCGCGGTTAAGACACCCTGGGAGGGCTATGGTGTGTGGTAAGACACCCCAGGGGGGCTACGGCACATGGTAAGACACCCCAGGGGGGTTACACCACGTGGTAAGACACCCCAGGGGGGGCTACACCGTGCTTTCCCCCCCCCCCACCCCCCCGCGTCCCCCCCACTTACAGGTGTGCGCAGGTTTGTCGTGCACGGCCTTGGTTTTGAAGGGCAGCTCGGTCTGGATGTACGCCTTGTGCTTGACTTCGGCGTGGGGGCCCAACCGATCGTCCGGCAACGGCCGCTTGGCAGCCAACGGCGTCAGGAAACCGCCCTGGGGTTTGCTGGTGAGGGGCGACAAGGAGATCTCCCGGTTCAAGGTGGAACTGCCGGGGTTGGGTTTCCCCGTCCGCCCGCCCAGGGGAGGCAAGGTCATGCCCTGTAGGATTTTTCCGGGGGACTTGGGATCCGTCCCTTCCTCCCCGATCGATTTAGGGGGTTCGATGGTGGAGGCGTGGGGTTCCTTCTTGATAACGCAGGGTTTGGATTTCTTCTTGAGGATCTCTCGTAGCGTGTCGATGGGCGAACCGTTGACCGACCACTCGGTCACCCCCATTTGTCGGAGGTGAGATCGAGCGTGGCTCGACAAACCTTTGCGGTTTTCGAAATATTCGCCGCAAAACTCGCAGCGGATGTCTCGCACCGGATCGGCTCGGGAGGCTGCGGGGAGAGAGGTGGGGTCGGGGGGAAGAAGAACCGTGCTTGAACCCCCCCCCCCCCCCCACCGCCCCTCTCCCGGCCACAGCGAGGGTTCCCCCCCCCACCACGGCCCACGGAAGTATGACGTGGGCCACCCCGGGATCACCGGGTAGAGCTCTCAGCCCTTCCCGAAGCGAGACGGATTCCCCCGTGTCCCCGGGGAGCGCGATCCCGCTCGACCCCGCCAGACGGAGCGGGGAAGGCGACAGCCGCGGACTTACAGAGGTTCAAGGGAGACATCTCCTCCCGCGGGGACCAGGCTCGGTCGGAGGGGTGAGGTTCTCCGTGGAGTCCTCCCGACATCATCTCCCGCTTGATCTCCACCCTCAGTTGATCTTGTTTGAGTTTCTTCTGCAAGGAGGGAGGAGAAAGGCCTGGAAACATCTTCCGGGCGGTGGGAGGTGGGGACGAGGTAGGAGATTGCCCCATGGGGCTGCCGGGTTGCTGGACCTTCTTGGTGAGGGTGGGGATGTGAATCTCTCCGGGACCGCGCGGTTCCAAGGATCCCATGCTGCTCAAGAGGGTCTTGGCCATGGCTTTTTGCCCGGGACCGGCGGGATTCGAGGCGCTGCTCCGCGGCTGAGTTCTCCGTTTGAGGATCTCCCGTAGCGTGTCGATGGGCGAGCCGTTGACGTACCACTCGGTCACCCCCATTTGTCGGAGGTGAGATCGAGCGTGGCTCGACAAACCTTTGCGGTTTTCGAAGTATTCGCCGCAAAACTCGCAGCGGATGTCTCGCACCGGCTCCGACCCCGAGGCTGCGGAGAGAGGGAAGGGGGGGAAGAGAAAGAGAGAGAGAGGGAGAGAGAGAAGAAAGACCGGCGTTGTTCAATGGACAGGCAGGACAGACGGACGCGGCCCATGGCGGCAAAGCCGATCCCTGCCCGAAATTGGGAGCGGGCTCGAACGCATCGGGGTACCCCAGGAAAACGCAACGGCCGGGGGGTGCTGCAGGGAGCTGGAGGGCTTCCCGGCAGAGCCGTGGTCCGGAGCGCCGGGATTACGCCGACGCTCGTGTCCCTTCCCGGCTCGCGTCGCCGGGAAGCGGCGAGCCTCGCTCGCGCCGCAGCATCCGAGCCCAACCGCTGCGGAGAGGAGGAAGGGCTCTGGATGAAGGTACGCTCCCGGACACCGCGGTGCCGGTGGCACCGGGACAAACACCGCGTGCTTAAACCAAACGCGTCCCTGCTAATCCCGGTGCTGGATGCTCGGCCCTCGAGTCGGGGCATCTCCTGCCTCCGGGAAGCGCCAATTCCCGGCACGTTGATGAAGAGGAGGAGGAGGAAGATGAAGCGGGAAGAGGTTTTATCACCAAAAACAAGCCGCAACCTGAGCCACGCGATATCCTGGAGGAGAAACACAACTTCACCGGTCCTCGTCCGCCCTCCGGCTGCGGAGGGGAAGGGAGAAACCATCGGCGCTGCGTCGGGATGGGGAAATTAAGGCAGATCCCTGCCTGGAACCGGGGCAAAACCACGCCAGCGGCAGAAACCCGCGCGGCAAGGGAGACCCGAGCAGGATAATTTCAGGTGGAGGGGGAGATAGGCGCAGGCAGGACTTGGCCAGCCGCTCCCGGGCACCGCGCAACCCTCCCCGCCGGTGGAAAGAGCTCACCGGCGAGTCCGGGGCGGTAATTTCTAACCTGAGTCGGGATTTTGGATGCCACTGAAGCGATACCGGGAAAGGACCTACGGAGAGGGAGCGGAGGCATTGCGGCAGCCGAAGCCCTGCTCACCGCACAGACCGGCTCCGGCAGACAGCCGGCACGGCCGCGGCTTCGGTTTCTTAGCCGGCGGAGGGGAACGAGGGAGAAGATGGGCTGATTCCTTGTGCCGTAGGTTGGGATCTGTCGGCCGCTGCAGCCTGCAGCGTGCCGGGGACTTGGCTCACGCCAAGCTGAGCAGCCAGAGCAGAGTTTGTCTGCTCCTACGGCTTCGTTAGCAGGCAGCCCTAACGAAGAGGAATTACGGCGCTGGCTACGAGACAGGCATCAAGCGCTTTTCTGTTCCTGCTCCAAGTCTTTAAAGGGCTGCGAGGACGAGCCGGGGCCGAACCCTGCGTCTTCCGCCACCGGCGGAGGAGCAGCACCTCCGGAGAGCAAACCCATCCAGCTATAAAGTCTGTCCCGCCACCGGCCAGCATCCGGCTCTGCCATCCCGGAGCTTTTCAGCTTATCAAAAGGCGGGACGGAGCGATTTTATAGCCGTACGGCTCCGAGAAACCTGGCAGGGTTAGGAAATGGCCAGCCGGGGGGATTTGGAGGGATATCAGGTCTTAGAGCCGCTCCTGCAACGAGGGAAGGAGCGGATACAGCAAAAGTTAGGACGCCGTCTTCCGCTTTATCGCGGGAAACGACCCCTAAATGCGCCGCGATTTCCCACCGGGGAAGATGAAGTGCCTGTTGGTGCTGCCAGCGGCGGTACGGGCCCGCTGGGCAAGCCCGGTAACGAGGATGAAGAAGTAACGAGCCAGAAAAACCAAACAGCCCTTTGAGCCGTTGATGAAGACATTCCCAGCAAGACGCGGCGCTCTGGGAGAAGGAGGCAAGAGCCGGCTGCTGCCGGGAAAACCGTTTTGGTCCCAAGGTGTCGGAATAAGTCACCGACGGAGCTTGGGGATGAAGAGGGACATGGCAGCACCAGGGCTGCGGTCCCGAGAGCCGCGGCGATGCCTCTCCGAGCGCATCCGACGCTGGAAATGGCAGCGGGGAACGGGCTGACGCCGGCCAAACCCACCGCGCTCCATCGGGAAAGGGGAGCTGGCTGCGCCGGAGGGTGCTCCACGCCAGCCGAACTGCGGCCCGGAGGAGCCAAGGGAAGCACGAAAAGTTGGGGAGAGAGACGTGAAGGGCTCGGAGGGGAGAGAGTCAGCGGTTTTCCTGAAATCCCGACGGGAATCCCTGTTTGCCCAGTCATCCCCTCCGATAGTCGCAACCGAGCGGCACGTTATCTTCCCGGCACGGCCGTTACCAAACGCCAGCTCCTCCGCCGAGCTCTGCGCCATCCCAGCCGCCGAGGGATGCCCCGGCTTGGCAGGAGCAGGATGGGAGAAGCCGGGGATTTCCCCCTGCCCTCAGCCGAACGGGAAACGCAGAGAAAAAAAAAAAACCAAACTCACTTAAATTGAGGGGTCCTTCCTCATCCGCCTGCGGCCACTGCGCTTTCGGGGAGCTCTGCAGAGGGCTCAGCGAGAGCTTGGAGCTCTTCTCCTCGGGGTTTTTCGGAGACGGGGACCCCGAAAGAGCGGGCGGCACCTTCTTAAGGATGGGGGATCCCGGTTGCGAGAGGTTTTTCGAGAAGCCGGGAGGGGATTTGATGGCTTTATTAACGGGACCATCCGGCGGGCGCTCGCCGGCTTTGCCGAGCGCCAGGAGCGTGGGTCGAGGGGAAGCGGCGGTGGCGTCTTTGGGGGAACCGGATTTTTTGCCGAGGGTGGGAGACATGGGGCTGCCGTCGGGTTTGCCTTTTTGCTTCATCAGTTCGTAAAGCAAATCGATGGGAGCCCCGCTGCTCTCCGATTCGGCTACGCCGAGTTGCCGTAGGTGAGAACGGGCATGGCTGGATAAGCCTTTGCGGGTTTCGAAGCAGGCGCCGCATACTTCGCACGTCGTAAGGTTCTGGGCTAAAAAGAGAAAGAAAAAAAAGAGAGAAAGAGAGAAAGAGAGAGAGAGAGAGAGGAAAAAAAGAAAATCAGGGCACAGCCGCGGCAGGAGGCACAAGGAGCAGCGTCCGGCCACGCTGTTTCTCCCTCCCGAGGGATTTTTACCACCCCCCAACCCTAATTTTGAACGTTAAGACGCTCCGCGCGGGCAGGAATAAAGCGGGGAAGAGCGAGCAGAGCTGTGGGAGGACAAGGATCGCTGCTCTGGGGTGGAAGGAGGCCGGTTTTCCCCGCTCGAGGAACGTTTTCCAGGGCGGTTTTGGAAGCCTTGCCCGCAATCGGTGAGCCGCGGCCAGGCTCCGAAGCCCAGCCAGTGAGGGAGAGGGATCTCAAAGCGACCATTTGAGGGGGAACGTCGTTAATTAGGAGAGAAAGGACCGATTGAGGTGGTTTAAGGAGGACAGGGAGGGCACGTCGGTCCCGGCGAGCTTTGGAAAGCTGCTGGTACCGGGGAAAGAAAAGCAACGTAAACCAGCGATACCAGAATACAACACGGCCACCTTCTTAATTAGAAGATTAATTAAGCAAAAGGACCTGAAAATCCTCACGGATCGGGTTAAACAAACGCCTGCCAGGCTCCCCGCTCTCTCCTCGCAGCAAGAACCCGGTGTTCGGCTGTCGGAGACGACGAGAAACCGGGCGAAAATACTCACTTTTGGAGTCCTGAGGCTCTGGTTTGCTCCCGGGCGGCTCAGGAGACAGTTTGGTCCCTATCCTGGTGGGGGGTTGATCCAGCTGCCCGGCGGGAGCGCTTTTTTTCGGGAGAGGGGGTGAACCCACCTCCATGGCCACCAATTCTTCCTCTTCCGGAGCCAGGACTGCCGAGAGAAGGAGATCGTCGGCCCCCGAAAACGGATTAACGTGGCCGAAGGGAGGTCGGCGTGAGAAGGTGGCTTCGTGACGCGAAGGTTTAAGCTGCTCCGGAGAGCTCAAGAGGGAGAATCAGAGAGAACGGGGTGGGGGGGGAGGTCTGCGTGGGGCTGGTGGGTGCTTTTAGAGGGGGACAGCCACCCTGGTGGCAGGTGACACACCGCTGGGATGGCAGCGGCCTGCCAGCGGGATTTGGGGGTGCTTGGGGACGGCGGGAGAGGAGGATGATGGTGGCGTTTCCCTGCAGGAGGGGGGAAATGGTGGCTGTTCCCTCACAGGGGACAGCGGCAGCTCTCTGGGGGGGGACACACACGAAGGTGGCAGCTCCCTAGGGTGGTGGTGGGGTGGGGGGGGACAGGGACATGAAGGTGGCATCTCTCTGCAGCGGGATGGATGGATGGCTGGTGACAGCTCCCAGCGGGAAGCGGGGGGGGGACGGAACGTGGCAGCTTCCCTGTGGGGAAGGGGACACCGATGGTGGCAGCTCCCTGCTGAGACTGGGGGGGGGGACGACACGGGACACACACAAAGGTGACAGCTTCCTGCTGGGAGGGGGACGGGGAAAGCGGCAGCTCCCTGTGGGAAAAGGGACAGGGAAGGTGGCAGCTCCCTGCGGGGATGGGGGGGGGGGGCGGCCGGTGGCAGCCCCGCCCGAGCCCGGGGGGCGGGTTGGGGGCTGCCTCGGGTTCACCGGGCCCGGCTTCCCACCCCGGGGCGGTGCTAGGGAGCGGCCGGGATTTGCTTTGCATCCCCCCCCCTCCCCACACCGGATCGTGTCGTGTGTGTCCCGTGTCGTCGTCCCCCCCCCAAGGAGGGCGGGGAGGAGGGGAAAAGCTTTCCTCACCCCCCCCCCACCCCCCACCCCCCCCACCCCGTTCCCAACGGTGACAGGAACCGGGCGCGGCCCGTTGCGAACGGACAGGCCGGGTCCGGGGGGCCCCGCCGAGGGGATGGCGGGGCCCCCGTGAGGGACAAAGCGAGGCCGGGGTACGGACAAAGGAGGGCGGCGGCTCGGCGACAGCGGCCCTCGCCGGGCCTTTCCCCCCCCTCCTCCCTCCCCTTTCCCCGTCAGGACCGGGCCTGGAACCGGCGGCGGCCCCGGGTCGGACCCGCCGCTGCGGCGGGGAAAGGGAGGGGGGGAGATGGGGGGGGGGGGGGGGCGCCGCGGGTGGGCCCGGGCGCGGCGGGGCGGGGTCGGCGGAGGAAAAGGGGGGCTCACCCGGCTCGGGCGCCGCCTCGGGCTCGGGTTCGCCGTCCCCACCCCGGTCCCGGTCCCGGGGTCGAGGCGCCGCCGCCGCTTTTGTCACTTTGGGCTGCGAGGAGGTGGAGGCCGCCATCTTGGCTCCGGCACATGCGGGGCGGCCGCCAGGCCGCCAGGCCGAGCGCCGAGCCGCGCGCGCCCGCCCGCCAGGCCGAGCGGTCGAGCGCCGAGTAAGGGAACGGAGAGAAAGCGGGCGGGGGGGGGGGGTAAGGGGGGGGGGGAAGCCGGTCCCCGGGGCGGGAGGTCGAGCGCCGAGCAATCGGCGCCCCGGCGGGCAGAGGCGCGCGGGAGGTGGCGACAGGGAGGAAGGGGGAGCGCCGAGCGATCGAGCGGTGCGGTGGGGAGGGGGGCGCTCCATGGCGGAGTGCGAGGCCCAGGCTTGGGCTCCGGGTACCGGCCAAGGCCAGGCCTAGCTCAGCCCCAGGACCGACGTGTGCCCAAGACCCCCGGGGCTCAGCTCTCACCCAGCCCCATGGGGCTCCCCTGGCCCCCCACGGGGCCTGGCTGTACCGGGATACGGTACAAGGCCCAGCTGCAGGGCCTGTGTCCCTCCATGGTCCCCCTCACACCTCCGGCCCAGCTCCACAGGGCCCCCGCCATGGGGCCTGGCTGCCCCACAGCCCCCCCCCCCCAGCCATGGGGCCTGGCTGTCCCACAGGCCCCCCCCGCCATGGGGCCTGGCTGCCCCACAGGCCCCCCCCCCGCCATGGGGCCTGGCTGCCCCACAGGCCCCCCCCCCCGCCATGGGGCCTGGCTGCCCCACAGGCCCTGGCTCAACCTCCCCCTCACTTAACGGGGCTCTCCCCAGCTCACCCAGGGCCGGCCCCAGCCCAGCCCCGTACCCAGAGGACAGGACCACCCAAGCCAAGCACCACCCGGACACCTACTGAGATGGAAAAGGCCACCCAAGGCCTCCTCCGTCCCGTTCCCCCCCCCACCTCGCTGCCACAGGGAGCGGGTTTCTATTCAAAACCACTGCAATAAAAAGCAAAAAGAGAAGCAATTTGCTCTCCGGAGGAGGGATACGAGGACATCAGCCATCTCCTAAGGCACCGCTACCCCTCCTCAAAGCAGGGGGTACAAATAACGCCTGACCACGGATTCAGACCCAAGGGGACCGAGGCAACGGCGGCAAAGTCTCCCTGGAAAGCCCCGCTCCTGAACAGACTGACATAACGCTACCGGAACCAGCTGAGAACTCCGGGGTTTTTTTTTTTTGGCAAGAGCTGTTCCAAAATTACAGCAGATGTTGGGAGAGAGCGAGCCCTGCGAAGGGAGACGCGGGCCGCGCGTTGCCCGAGGGGAAGAGCAGCAACGACCAGTCCTATCGGAAAAGGGAAAGGCTGCCGGAGCGCGGCGTGAGGAGGAGGAGAAGGGAACGGGGTGGAAACACGTGTAGGAAACCAAAAATCTACCCGGACTGGGAAACAAAATCCACCTGGATTGCAAAGCAACTGTAACAAGCGCAGACCGTTCACCTCAGCGGCGAGTGGAGAGGACCGATCCCTGCCAGAACCGTTCCCATCCACTCCTGGCACATCAGGGTGAGGAAGCCGGCTCTAACCAAAGGAACTTACGGGTGAAAGTTACTTATGGAGCCCAAAATAGAAATACAGAAAGACGGAGCGTGTAATCGTTACCTTGGATGGGTTCTGCTCAGCTCCATCCTCCTCCTCACCTCCCCAGGGAAGGACGAGCAGAGTCCTACCGTGGCCACAAGCATTTCCTTGCAGTTTCTGGGCTTACGAGTCGAAAACACGCATTCAAAGCTGGCCGATTCGGTCCGTAATGACACCAAGAAAACCCACGTGCGATTGCAAACCCGCCTGCTGTCCTCAGAGTGCGTAAACAAAACTGAACCGAGAAGAGGCAGCGGGGGAAGAGGAGACAGCCCGCCAGAGCCACAGCTAAAACAAAACCAGGCCCACACTGGTCACTACATTTTTCAGCACGGGGAAGCTTTGGAGGTTCAAATTCCTACTTACTTTTGCATCTCAGGCAGCTTAAAAAGGGGTGCTAGATGGTTAATCCAGCTTCTGCGAGATTAGCCAGCTTCCGCGAGGCTAAAGAAGCCATCATGGGCCAAATCCTGACATTTTTGCGGAGTTTCAAAGCCCGCAGCAGTGACCAGAGGTCCTCAGGGACTCCGGTCTCCGCGCAGGGACAACACGGAGGGTCTCATCCTGGCAGCTTTCAGGTGCCGGGGTGACACGTGCTCACATCTGCGGGGTGGCGCAGAGATTCACGAGTCCTCAAAGGCCCGTGAAAACATCCTCACGGTAATTCTCAACAAACCATGCTCGGAAGAGGGGAGAGAAAAGCCCCTCGTAGCGGCCGACAACCCCCTCGCACCTGGCAAAAGGCTCCGTTCGGATAACCTGCTGCTTTAACCCGGATTCACGGGATGATCTGCGGAGCAGCCGGTACGCCGCTGCAGAGCTCAGCTTTGCCCCTCGGTCTGAAAAAAAAAAAAAAAGTAATTCCCCAAATTTGAGCCAAATCTTCTCGAAGAAGATCCAGCAAAGGCGACAAGGGGTACGGGAAACGCCGGGACAGGCAGGACTGCCTGATGGCTGGCTTGCTAACGGGCTCCGTCTGGGGTGAGGATGAAAGCATCTGTCTTTGCTGGCCAGCCTACGGCGTCCAGAGCTCTGTGCGAGCCGATTCCTTGCCAAGGGGGTTTTGCCAGCTCTCTGTCACGCTTTTGAACTATCAAATCGTTTTAAACACGGTGCTTCCCCTCGCTGGCTCTGCCGAGGAGGACGGGCTGCTCATGAACTGCGCCTAAAGTTCCTCTCTTCTTTCTCTGCTGGGGTGGTGAGACATAAAACCTCTCCTTGGCTTAAAGGAGCTGGAGAAAAACCAACATCAGGACTAGGAGGTCACGAGGAATCGCTGTGGCAGGCCCAGGAGCTCACCGAAATTTAACAGAACGAGGAGAAATACAAGAAATAGATGCTGTTCCTCTCTCCGCCACTATCCCGCTGGGATGAGGAGGTTGCCGCGAGGCTGGTTTTGAACCCGACGTGGTTGCAGTACCCATGGGTATTCCTGGGTCACCCCAAGTCAGGGCTCCCCACCTGCAACATCCCCTTCTCCAGCAGTTACAAACCAGGGTCTCCCAAAAACATTAGGAAAGGGAAAGGGACAAATTCTCTCCTCGGTTGCCAAGACTGAAATAGGTTATTGCGACCGTCTGCCTTCGAGTGCTGCCCCCAGGGATCCTCGCTCCACGATTCCTGCGCTGGAAGACCCGGCTGAGAGATTTCACGTCGTCTCCTGTGGCCAGAGATCAGCAGCGGTGAAAACGGAGCTCAAATTCAGGCTAAAAAACCGACGTCCGGCCTTCCCTGCGGCGCTGCCTACCCTCAGAAATCTTCAGAGACCAGGAGAAAAGACAAGATCAAGGGCAACGGCCCGCGTTATCCCCGTGCAGGGGAAGGAGGGAAGGGAAGCAGGAGGCCACCGTGAGCTTTTCAATAACCTGGAACTCAAGAAAGGAATCAAAAGACGGTGGAAAGTAGGTCAGGCTGCGGGTGAGCGCAGAACGAGCACACAGGGAGGAAAACCAGAAAGGCCGACACAAAAGGAGAGCGTGACCCGAGAACCGTAACACGAGGAGGGTCCTCAGGGCACGTTAACCCGGGAGAGACCGGCGATACCTCCAACCCTCTCCAAACTCAACGGGACGCGGCCCTGAGCGACCTGACCTGGCTTTGAAGTTGGCCTCGCTGGCAGCCGGGGTCAGGTACGGACCTCCAGAAGGTTTTGCTAACCTCCGTTCATCTGCGATTAACGCAGCCACCACGGGACGCGCGGGCGTTGCTTCCTTGACGGAAAGGAGGACAAAAGGCCACGTCCACAAAGCAGCTCGATTCCTTCGCGGAGGGCAACCACAATTAACCGGAGGAAGCAAAGGTCAGGATGGAAATCGGAGCCGCTGCTGAGCCGCGCCGAGGTCTTCGCTCTCAAGTCAAAGTGTCAAGGAAGAAGCGAGGCTCAAAAAAAAAAAAACCCCCATAAAATCTACAATAAACGGCCTCTTCCAGCCCTGGTTGTGCTGGTGGAAGAGCCGTCCCCTTCTGATCTCCTCCAGCCTCTCCACAGCCTCTTTGGCTGAGGCTCAGGCTGCGGTTGTCTCCATCCCAGGCACCACAAAGTCACAGGCTCCTCCTGGCCCCGGCCGCACTGGCTCGCGCACCCTGGATAAAAAAAAGAGGCGGGGGGAGGAATCGAAGCGGCTGTGGGGTCTCTGCCCCGCTTGTATCTCTGAGCGGACCACACCAGGGTTCTCCCCGGCCACCCCTAAAATCAATTTTGGAGCCCTCGACGCTCAGAGCCCGTCCCTTTTTCCCTCGTCGTCCACTGGAAGGAGCTCCCTGTTCTCCACGTATCCTGGAGCGCAGCCCCGCAGAGAGGGATCTGGGGGGGTCTTGGTTGATGGGAAGCTCAACGGGAGTCAACCATGTGCCCTCACGGCCAAAAGGGCCGCCCGTATCCTGGGGTGCATTGGGCACAGTATAGCGAACCGGTTGAAAGATGTGATGGTCCCACGTCTCGGTGGGACCTCACCTTGAGTCCTGTGGGCGCTTTGGGGCTCCACAATCTAAGGAGGACATAAAAATTTGAGAACATGTCCAAAGGAGGGCAACGGAGATGGTGAAAGGAGCAGAGGACTTGTGAGGAGCGGCTGAGGATACCAGGGTTGGTCAGCTTAGAGAAGAGGAGACCGAGGGGCGACCTCATTGCTGTCTACAACTTCCTCGTGATGGGGAACGGAGACGGAGGTGCTGATCTCTTCTCTCGGGTGTCTGGTAGTAGGACGCGAGGGAACGGCTTAAAGCTGCATCAAGGGAAGTTCAGATTGGCCGTTAGGAAAGAGATCTTCATGGAGAGGGTGGTCAGGCACTGGAACAAGCTCCCCAGGGATGAGGTGATGGCCCCAAGCCTGTTGGTGTTCAAGAAGTGTTTGGAGAACGCTCTTAGATAGAGGGTTTAACTTTTAGGTTGCCCTGTGTGGAGTCAGGAGTTGGGCTTGATGATCCTCGTGGGACTCTTCAACCCCGGAGATCCTAAGAATGTTTCTGAATATTTTGCTTTACAAGAGGGAGAAGAGACTCTTCAGCCAAGGCAGGACCTCAGGCATGGTAGGGGCAAGCCCCACTTCTGAGTCCTCATCTGGGGGCTCCACAGCAGCAAGCGGCAGACAGAGCAGTCGGGGAAATCATTCCCTGAGCCCAGGTCATTCAACCGACCCTCTCCCCCCTCCGAAAAACCCACGCTGCATCGGCTGCCCTCCAGCAGGAAAGACTCTACGTGGGGTGGAAGGGCAACCAGCAAATGCACGTTTGCTCTCTTCCTGGATGAAACATCACTATCGCTGCACGGGAGCAGAGCGAGAGGAGAAATCTAGGTCGAGCAGAAGACCTCGCAGTTTGGGACAGTAAGGGAGATCACGGGGAGTTAAATCCGGGGGAGAAAAAAAAAAAAACCCGAGAAGAACAACAGAGGATGATGGTGCCCAGCCTGTGAAAGCTGTCTGGGGGACAGAGCAAGGTGAGGCGGGCTATGAGGAAGGAGAGCCGCGAGCCGTTTTGAGGAGGATGCGATTGCCTAACGCTTCCCCACGCCTGCCAAGAAGCGCCACGTGTTCTCCGAGGTGGCTGCCAATAGGTTCGGAGCCAGGAGATACACAAACAGCGACGCTAACGAGCCAAGCCGGGCTTTAAGGAGGCGGTTGCGGCAGCAGGACACACCTTTCCCCGTCACAACGTACAGGGAAAGCCACCGCTGAGTGCAGGGACCTGCTTGGAGAAGCCACCGACTCCACAGGGACGGCTGGGGACAGCTCAGGAGCCAGCGTTCCCGCAGAAAAGAGTGGGGAAAAAAGTTTTCAGACTTTTAAGCTGTTCAAAAATCGAACCAGAGTGAATGTTGCAACCCCCGCTACGTCACAGCCCATCCTGGGATGGGCAGGAGCCAAGAAAACCCTCCTGCTCTCCGCAGCCGGGACGTGTCCGACGTCGAGCGCGGCACTTCAGGGAGGGCTCAGACATACCGGGGAGGGGATCGCGAACGATCGAAGGTCTAAAATCAGGTTCGAAAAGGGGAGATGGAAAGATCTGAGTCTACAGAAGAGCATAAACCGTTGTCTTTGCTTATTCTGAATAAAATGAACAGTAACGGATTTAGATACTAAAAATACCAAAGACCCCATCGGCTTTCGACGGGTGAGGGCTGGTGACGGCAGCGTGGGTGCCGAGGGCGGTGGTGGAGTCTCCACCTGAGCCCGGAGCAGCCAGGTTCAGGTTGGTTTAGGTACCGTGGACTTGCCTGGAAGCAATGGAAGGGAACAGGTAACCTCTGAGATCCTCCCGGTATCTCAAAACATCCTGTTTTTGCCACACACGCTCCCATCTAAACAACCAGCGCAGCCAAGTTCAAGTTCTCGCCGCAGACCCAAACACCTACTTCCTCCCTTTGACTTTTAGTTTTGCTTAAAGAGGGGGGTTTTTTTTTTGTTTGTTTTTAAACAAGCAGCCAAGGGTATGACACCAGCAAGAGAGCGAGTTGTGTGTTAAACCCACAGCCCTTTCCCAACACCGCTCTTCATTCCTTCTTCGCTTCCCACCTCCAAGCAGCTCCGGGAAGGGAGACTTCACCCCACAAGGACCGAGATGCTCAGGTCTTGTGGTGATTTGGTTACGAGCCCAAGAACGAAAAGCACCGCCACGCTCATCAAATCAATCTCCCGGCACCCGGAGCCGAATCCTCCGCCATCGTTTCCCACTGCAGCCTCGTTAGAAACCACGAACCGCAACCGGCGCAGAAAACGGTTCACGAAACGCTCCACGAGAAGGGGATTTCTCCCTGCCTGCCCCCACGATGGAGGGTTTCAGTTAAAGGTCTACCGATATTCTTAGCTCTTAAGAGCTCGAGAGGCATCTTGCGATGCCAGCAGAGACCTTCTGGCAGTTCACGCGTCTGGAAGCGGCGAGGAAGGAAGCAGGAAGCGGTTCGCGGAGAGCTGCCTGCAGACGCCGAGCTGCGACATCGTCCCGAGGCGCGAGCAACGTCGCTGCTCCCACGGCACGGCGCTGCCGGCACCTCGACACGGAGCCACCGGCGGAGATGCCACCAGGTCTGGTGCGGTGCCACCGCTGACTTTGCACGAGATCCTCCGGCTATTCTAACTTGCTAACGGCCTTTATCTCGTTCACGTTGCTTAAAACCCTCTATAAATTACGGAATTAGCACAAAACGCGAGCAGGACGTTAACGCTAAGCAGGTGCCCTTAAGGCAGCTCCTCGCTCCAGCCTGGGAGCAGCGGTCGAGGCTTTAGCACGGCTGCAAAGACCCACGCAGAAGCGGGCAGCTCACTCGAGCTCTCACACATCTCACGAGCGATTTGAAGAGACACGGGGACAAGAAGGCTTCAAAAAAGAAAAAAAAATAATGGCTCAAATCCTCCCGGCTACGATTCAGCATCTCCCATCTCTAAACCCGCTTCAATGTTTGCTCAGCTGCTTCCCCGCAGCCGTACCCGGAGCAAGAGTTAAACAAATATTGCAACGCAACGGGTGCCGCTTCGTTCTTAAATCGGTTGCGACAGATCCTTTCAGCACGAAGCCAGAGCGCCCCGAAAGCGTCGTTTCGGGCTGCAAGCAAAACAAGGAGGGTTTCGACTCACGGCGAGTCGGCTCCTCGAGCTCGGGAGCATTGTTAAGAGACTTCAGGCTTGGATTTAAATACAAAAGCCGTCCACCGATCGCTATCTCCGCCTGATGCGCTGTGCGTGCTTTGGTTACACAACAGGTCGCTGGGCCGGGGATTTTTAAGCTTTCCAAATTTACCCATTTTCTCAGCATTGTCCCCCAAAGACACGACTCGTAAGGGAATAGGGAGCACGCAAGTTTAAATCCAGGAGCGCAGCTTAAAGGGGCGTTTGAGCTCTCGCTCTCGTGCAGGTCACGCTCGCCCTCCGCTCATCCCACGTGTCCGTCCTCAACCTCATCTGGGTTTAAATACAACCCCGAAGCAGATCAAAATCAAGCTCTAATTCAACTACTTTTACCTAGAAGGACAATTCTCGACCCGATTTCTCCCACCAAACACCCACCAGCATTTCAAGGCAACTGGAGATGGACGCAGCAAGGAGCAGACGTTCCCAGCCCTGGGCCAACGTCACATGCTGAAAAAAAAAAACCCACTTGAGTGACGTTGCCCGAAGCGATAAGGCAAGATCGTATTTCAAGACGTGACCCATTTGGGTTTGGTTTTTTTTTTTTTCCTAAAACTTCACATCGGGGACATTTGATACGAGATCCGCCGTGTTAAGAACTGCATTAACCTCTTCTCCCGACGAGCGGTTCTTACCGAAGGGTGGCCACGCTCCCGAGATACTTTCCACCCTTCTTAACTACGAAATACCTAAGCTCTAGTTTTTAAAAACAGCGGCGCTATCTATAACGGCTTGTGCCAGTGAATTCTGGGCACCGGGAAGACCTAAAAATTGCCGAGCGATAGTCGCAGTCAGCAGAAGCATCCAGCCGCTGGCAGCAGAAACCCAGCTGAGCCCTCCAAAACGCCTCTCGTTGGCATCAACCACCACCCCGGGCTGGTAGCTATTCGTCCTCCAAGGTTTGCCATGCCAAGAAAAGAAAAAAAAAAAAAAAAAGAGTTTGGGTTTGTTCATATTTTAATTTGTGTTCGTTACGCTCAAGACTCGTTCCAAAGAGCGGCCCAGGCATGTGGAGCAGTCTGGAGAGCCGAGATTAACAGGCTCTTTGATATTTCAATTAAAGACAGATAGCTTCTCGCCGCAGGGATGTATCTGCCACAGGATGAGGCCGAGCGGAACCTCACGAGAAGCTGCTTCAAGGACTTCAAGATGCTGCCAGAAGCACCAGGTGTCAGTAGGTGGTTGTTTTTCTGAATGCACGAGCAAGTTTTTAGTCTTTGGAAGAATGGTACCTTGCAAAGTTTTTGGTGCAAACTTAGTTTTTTGGAGCCTTGCAAGGGAAACCTGGAAGCTGTGGACGGGCTCTGCTCCGGAATAGATAATCTGATAGTTTGGAGCTCCGCTGACGGAGGGGGACCAGCTCAGACCCAAATCCGTTTGGGAAGGACCCTTTACGCTTCTCCCCGCGGTAACATAACACCTACGGAAAATAAGCAGCTGAGGGGTGAACACAGATCCCCGGACCAGAGGTCGCATCCTGCCTCCAGCCTGGACCAGTACACCAGCGACCACGCTCTTCTCCTTCCCTCCAGCCACGCTCTTGCCCCACGATTTGCGAAGCTTTAGGGGTTTCCCCGACGGAAACCTCGTTCCTAAACACGACGTTTTTCAAATGACAAAGCCCGAACGTCCGAAGCACAGCTCCCCGGTGGGATGCGACCCCGCCATCCACCCCTCAAGAGACCGCGCTGCCTGGCTCTTTCATCCGCCGGCATCTCCATCCGTCTGCCCCCAAACCAGCATCAGATTTCACAGGACACAGAGCGTCAACAACGGAGACGGATAAATCAACACCAGGTTACGCCGATTAAACCCTTCCCTGTAAATAACGCCCCCCCCCCCCCTCCAGCAAGGCTCTGTTAAGCGAGATGCGACGGTTTGGGGTTATCAAAAGGGTTTCTGGCTTGCATGGGGCATTCGGGGACGCTTACCGTCTCTGTAGGACTGCAGGGACTCATCTCCCCAGGACGGGGGGAACGGGGACAGAGGAGACCGCGGAATGCTGCACTCGGACATGGGGGTCATGCTCTTGCGAGGCACGAAGCCGTGAGCTTCCCTCTCTCGGCTCGGGGACGAGGGCTCCGCTCCCATCGCCGCTTGCAGCATCGGATGCTCCGATGAGTTGGCCAACAGCTCTTTGAGGATGTTAATGGGCGAGATGGTGAGTTCCCAGTTGGTAATACCAAAGTCTCTCAGGTGGGCTCTGGCGTGGCTGGAGAGACCCGCTCGCGTGTCGAAACCGGCCCCGCAGAATTCGCATCGCATCAGGCTGAAAGTACTCGGGTCGAAGTTTGCAACTGCGGAAAGAAGGACAGAGAGTCAGCAACGTCGCTAAAACCCCTGGATCGGGCCTCCGAGGGAGAGGGTTTATTGCACCTGAGACAACCGCGTGCCATCGGTTGTGCCGCGGCCACCACGGTTCAGGTTGACCATACGTACCCAATTCTCGGTGGGAGGAGAAAACCCCACCGATTAAAACAAGAAAATAGAAAGCACGGTGAATTGAATACATACTACCTTTTTTCTTCTTCTTTTGGAAGGAAAATTTTTGCTCAATAGCTTTCACTTCTTCCGCTGAGATGAAATGACGGACGTTGTAGCTCACCCCCACCCTGTTGAGGTGGCCTCTCACGTGGTTCGCCAGCCCGATCCCGTTGTGAAACCTATCTGGGCAGTAGGGACATTTCCTCTCCTCGTTCTTCAGCATGGGTGAGTCGGAGTCCAAGAGGTCATCAAGCTCCAGAGGACCCTCCAGAGGAGCGTCCAACAGGAACATATCCAAGGGAAGGGGCTCTTCCATCATGAATTCCCGGGAAGGGAGCGTCGTTTTCTTCTTGAACGGCTTCCCCCGGGGCCGCTTCGTCGCCTTAGGGTGCAGGTTCACCTCCTCCAGAAGGACAATGGGAACCATCTTCCGCAACTGCTGCTGCTGCTCCTCCGAAGCTATCGAAGAGTCCGTGGCTTTCAAGGTGTCTCTGAACGTCCTCTTGAGGTCCAAGGCAGCTTGAGGGATGGTGACGGGTTTGATGCCTCTGTTCTCGCTCAAATCGATTTCTGTGCTTACGGAGATCTCCTCTTCCATGCTCCCAGCGTCGTTGGCCAACATCCACTTGTGCCTGAGCTCCTCCAGCCCCATCGGGTGGCTCCTGAGACCGTCACCTTCTCCTTCAAGGTGCTGAGCTGCTGCTTTTTTTTTCAGCTGCTGCAGAGCAAACTGGGAATAAGCCTTCGCGGAGGAAAAACCAGACAAGCCCGGGTTTTTGTGCGGGGCAGCGTACGGAGCCGCTTTCCTGGCATGAAACCCTGATGCCTGGTAGTCCTTTTTACTAGCCCCGTTGCTTTTGTCGAGCCTCGGGTGAGTTAGGGCAAAACCGTGGACAGCTTCGTAATGCGATGTGCTTTCTCGGTGAGGCGGAGGGAAAAGCCGGTCTGCTTTGCCGAAATAATCCGTCTCTGCAAACCGGCCTGGCCTGGCCGGGCTGTAGGCATCTCTGCTAGTTCCCGGTTGATTGGGATCATCTTCGTACACCTCCGTGTCCCAGGAGAGGTGGGAATGAGCGTATTTCATGTGCTCCTTGAGGATGTTCTCGTTGGGGGCCGGGAAGCTGCAGAGCATACAGGTGCTGAGCCCTTTGCCGCTGCCGTGAGGTGGTACCTGCATCTGCAGGGACATGTGTTCATTTGGTTTGAAGTGTTTGTAGATGCCGTGCACGGGGCTATCCCGTATTTCTCCGCTGCCCGCGCTTCCAAAGAGATTCATGTTCTTTGCCCCTTGGTCCTTCCTCTCCTTGACGTGCATCTTGGCGTGCTGGACAAAGATCTTGGAGGAGTTTGTGCCAAAGACACACTTGGGGCATTGCAGCCGGGCTTCCCGGCCTTCGTCTGGAAACTCGTTCAACTTCTGGATCTCTTCGATAATTTTTTCCCTAGATTCTTGGTGGAGCCTTTTGTGCTGCTCCAGAGACGTGGGGTCTCCAAAGGCCCACCCGCACTCGTTGCAGCAGAATTGACACTGCCCTCCCAAAGCATCTCTGTCTTGGTCCCTCCCTGGTCCGCGATTATGCTGAAGCATGTGATCCATCAAATGTTCCTTCTTCTTGAAGTAAATGCTGCACTCGATGCAGGTGTACACCGTAGGGTCCTCCTCCGGACCCAGCTCCTCTTTCCCCTGCTCCTCCAACAAGACGCTGCACACGTAGGGCCTCATCTCGATGTCGTAGGAACTGCAGGGAGCATCCAGAGACATCAACGGGATCCGCTCCACCGAGTCTTCGGCATTTACCGTCCAGGACTGTTTGCCAACGGCGAGGTCTGCGCCGAGCTGAAGACCCGGCTTCTGGATTGTCCACTCGGCCGCGTTGAGCGGGTTGATCTCGCCCAAGTTCGAGTCGACCATCAGCCCCTTCCTGTGGGACGAGGAGCTCTCCAGGGATTTGGACTTGCCGAGGACAGGGTTTAGCGTTTTTCTGAACACCGTCGGAGTCAGCGGAGGAGGCACTTCACGCACGGCCTGTCCCCGAAAGGGCAAGTTGGTTGCTACATCTGTCGGCTTGCTTATGTCTTTGTAGTGAGGACTTGGGCTTTTGTTGGGTCTAGAAATCCAATCGACCCTCTGGATTCCCCTCTTGCTTTTATCTAAGTGCTCTTTGCTGAGGCCTTCAAGTTGCTTTGGTTCATTTTTAAGATATTTCTCTTCCCCGCCGCCGACCGATGCCCCCGCGCAAGGGCTGGGCGTCTCTGCTGCCGCCTTGCCGCCGTCCAGGTCCTCGGAGTCGCTCTCCAGTTGCTCAGGATCCACCTGCACAGTATTTACAACCTGGGGCTCCACGGCGAACGTCGACTCCTTTACGCACCGCGTGTCCTTCGAGTCCTTCAAGCCAGAGAGTCTCTCTAAAGTGCTTTCTTCTCTCCCATCGCCCGCTCTCGTCTCCAGGGCGGAGGCGTCCCAGGTCACGCTGCCGGACACGGTCATGTTTCGCAGGTCTAGGGAGCTCCTGGCATCCGTTCTGTACAAAGTCTTCTTGAACTCCAAATGCTCTTCATTCGTGGAGCTGTAAATAAGTTTTGAGAGTTAATAACCGGTTAACGGGATAATACGAACATTTCCATTTACAAAAGGGTTGGCCTAGAACCAGAGCGAGCCTGCGTGGTGTTATGGCGTAACACAAGCTGGGGATTTCATGGTTACTTCCGTATCGCCCCAAATCTTAAAGACTTGGGACAAAAATGAGCCCATCCCTTCCCACCCTCCCTTGGCTCGAATCATTTCTGCGTCTTCTCCTGGGCTTTTCATTTTCTCCTGGCTTTTTCTCCAAGCTCGTTTCAGTGACGGCTTTATCTGCTCCCTACAGTGGCTCTTCCACGTTCATGCCAGGCACAACAGGAGCATTGGGTTCCCATCACCACGTCCCCAGTTCCTGCCTTGGGCCAGAAGTCATCTTCCCCTTGCTCCATCCCACGCTCTGCTTCTCCTTCCCTTTCCCCTCCTAACTTCTCGGGATGCTTGGACACCTTCTTGCCTCCTTTTTACCCAGCTCAAGAGGGATATTTGCTCTTAGCAGTGACAGGCCAAAGAACAGGCCAACGAGCTCTTCAAAGTTGCATAAAGATAGATTGAAGTGTCAACGTGGACCATACCGAAGGTCTCTGGGACCAAAGGATGGTTTGTCTCCACGATTAAATGAAAGTCCCTGGGTGATCCCTCTCCGCAGCAGGAGCGGGAAGTCTTTCCTCCCTGTGCGGAGACCCCAAGTCACGGTGGATCAAGGTGGTTCCTCCCCATCCTCTTCCAAACCCTCCGCCAAGGACCCCAAAGCTGGGAAGACCCCATCAAACAGCTAGAGAACATAAAAGCCTCCATAGGGTGAGCTCTACAGTGGGACTGGGTGGCCCCATGCCACCCAGATGGGTGCTGTGGGTACCACCACGGCACCAAAGACGTGTTGGGTGTTAAGAGAGGGGCCGAGCACCCCCATGGGCAGTCCCAGCCTGGTGGTTTTGAAAGCCCTACATTGGGCTTGGAGGCTTTTTTTCAGGGAAGAAGGGACATGGTGAGGGCCACGAAGGTGCAACGGAGGCACTTGATGTTCTCTGAGATGCCTCAAGGGATTGGAGGCACCTGCATGGGACCAACAGTTAGGAGACAGGACCTACAAGAGCCTCAAGCCCTTCTGCTGGGGTGGCGAGAGGCTCGGTGGGGAAGCAGAGAGCCTCAAACAGCACCAGATCCCTACATTTAGGCTTCTAAACTGGGGCCCAAGAGACCCAGGAGCCCCGACGTCCCTGATGGCAGCTTCACGGGGGTCTGGCAGATGCCGGCTCTGGGGCCGAGCAGACTCAGGGTGTCCACTGAGCTGCAGAGCAAGGCAAGACTCCTCTGCGTCCCCATCCTCGCCCTAAGGATGCCACCCAGCTTCTGTCCTCCACAGCCAGCTTCGTGCCCGGCTTCTCCCTCTACGCAGCACCCGAGGCACGGATGCACGGCCAAGAGTAGGATGCAAACCACCACATCCCAGCTCCTGCCCCCTGCTAAACCATCCCTAGGGAAGAAACCTGCCGGATCGCAGAGCCTGAGACCCGGAGAAGCCCGGTGACTCGAGACCTCATGCAAGGAGCTGCTCCAGGGCCAGCAAAACACTATCTCACGGGTCAAGTTGTGCTGCCAGGAGAACAAAGCGCCTTTGTTGGAGACAGCAGGGCTGCCAGTTCCGCACGGTTCTCGCGCTGCCTCTCTCTCTCCTTCTTTTTAAACCTATTTATTTCCAGCTTGTTCCTGGAAAAAGCCAAGCTTAGGGGCAAACCGACCCTCCCACCCCACCGCGCTCGCCCTCCCAGCTCCAAACCTTTCCCTGTTTTTACTCGAGAGAAATTACTGCGGACTGGAGGACGGGCTCGCCATTGTCTGTGGCGTGGTATCAGGGAAATGTGATTCCCATATGCACTGTAAACCCTGCAAACGTTATTAAAAATAACTCGCTAAGGAAACCGCTGGCCCAGGAAGGATCAGTCAACAGCAGATACTAAAATAAGCCTATTAAAACGTGCTGGGCATTGGTTGCATTGCTGAAGAGGCTAAGACAGAGAGCGATTCTGAGCCAGGCGTGGGTCCCCGATGCCACCAGGAGGGACAAGAACCCTTGCCCTGCACAAGCCTTGGGCTGGCACCCCAAAATCTGCCTTTTCCAGGGTGCTCAGAGTTATTTGGGACACCCCTTAGCAGCTTCAGGACACCCAACGCAACCAAATCAAGCATCCACCTCCCAGCATCTCTTTCTCTCTCTCTCTCTCGCAGCAGGGTCACCCCCAGCAGCACCGAGGGGAACCGGCACGGCTCCGAGGGGAACCGGCACGGCTCCGAGGGGTGATTTAGGGTAGGTAGAAGCAGGGTGGTTTGTTGGGAAGCAGGACAAACGAGATGAATTAGAGCAGCCAACACTGCTCTGCAGCGAGGGGACCGTGCTGGCTGGCTCCGAAGGGACCTGCTGACATCCTCGGTGGTGGGACAACCCTCTTCGGGGACAGCCAGGGAGATATTTTGGGGCTTTGTGTAACTGGAGTACCATTAGCAAGGGGAGATGAGCTCCCAGGCGCTCCCCGCTCTGCGACATCCCTTGGGAACTTACCCGAGTTCGGTCCTGTGAGCTGTGGCTGGGACGGCACCGGAGAGGGCAGGATCAGGCTCATCTGCAACAGAGAGGAAAGCTCCAAGGTCAGTGCCCAAGTGAGGCTTCTTCAACGCAATTTGCAATAAAGTGATTTTTTTTTTTTTCTTTTTTGGTGTTAAAAAAAAGCTTTCCCAGCAGATAAAACTCCCTCTGCTCCTGCTGCCCGTCCTTCCCTCCTACAGCCGGGTCCGGATTACAGGGAGGATTTCTGAGCCACACTTAAGAGGGTTTAATCCCGCGCGCAACTATTTGATGTATAATCGTTCCTGCAGCTAAGCAGTTTAACGGGAAGATGCACACACCGCTGGCCACGCTCCCGCCGCCCCTGCTCGCTGGAGAGGTATCCGGCACGGAGCCGCGGCTGAATAAGGGTTGTCTTGGTCCACCCTGCGAAGAAGACCGGTTCCCCCGGCTCTACAGACGGGGCTTACGAGCCTCCCCGGCACCGGCACGCTTCCCTGCCTTTGGACCGGCATGCAGGGCTTCTCCGGGTGCCCGAGCATCATGTGGGCTTGGAGGAGCTTTGCTTCGCTCCGGTGTTGACCGAACCCCCGGGATGGCTCCCGAGCTTAAATCACCTCCAAGCCTGCTGCGCGAGAAGATGCGAGGCAAGATTTCAGGCAGCGACGACAGGCAGGCAAATGCCTCCTGAAGATCTGCAGGGTCTGCTGAGATATATCCGACCCAGCTACCTCCTTCCTCAAGAGTAGGAAAGCCTTCGATGAAGACGTCTGGGATGGAACCTACCTGGCCCAGAGGCTCCGTCAGCCAGGGCTGAGCTCAGGGCAGGACACGGGGGATCTCGCTCCTCGTGCCGGATCCCCCCCATCCTGGTCCGGCCACGCGTTGCCTGTCCCAGCTGTATGGAAAGCAAGGACTCACTTGTTATTACAGGTGAGGCTGGGAGCTTGGGGAAGCCAAGGCGTAGCTGGGTGAATCCACGTTGTTTCCTGCTGCAAACCAGCCCCAGGCAAGCAAGCTTGCTGCTGGGACAAGGAACTGTCCCACGTCCCCGCTCCCATCATCATCATCATCATCTTGGGTAATGGGATGCCCAGCAGCCCGGCCCCAGGCAAGCAAGCTTGCTGCTGCGACAAGAAATTGTCCCATGTCCCTGCTCCCATCATCATCATCATCATCATCTTGGGTCATGGGCAACCCAGCCCCAGGCAAGCAAGCTTGATGCTAGGATAAGGAATTGTCCCGCATCCTTGCTTCCATCGTCATCATCTTGGATCATGGGATGCCCAGCAGCCCAAGAGTTGCCTGAACCTCACCGGCACAGTGGAAATAACCAGGAGGCCATGGGAAGGAGGTGTCCACAGCTTGACGGAGGGTGCAGACCTGCCACAGACCATGCCTGGGGCTCATGGAGAAAAGAAACGTGCAAGGAGCAGCTCAGCCTCCACCACGCACCGTCCAACAAGCCAGAGAGCCTTTAATGTTGAACGCAAAGATGAGAGAGAGCAGGATCAAGCTGCACGTCCTGGGAAGGAAACGGGGAGCATTTTGGAAACACACGGCCAAGGAGATGGGTTTTGCTACAACGGTCTGCGGGCTCAGCCTGTGAGAGCCTCTACAGCCCAAACTGACCTCCGTCCCCTCCGGGATGGATGCAGCTGCTCACAGTTTGCATTTATTCTATGGATTACTGGTTATGTGCTGTAAAACCAGGAGGAAAGTGGTATTCCGGCCACCACGCTGGTTATGGAGATGGAGGAGGCAGGGCAGGACCTGCCCCAAAAGTAGAGGAGGGACGTGAAAAGCCAAGGTTGGCTTCCCATCCTTCTGACATCTTAGGTGAGCCACCTTAGAGGCGAGAATTTTAAGGCTGAGCATCTCCCAACGTGTAGGTCTCATCCAGAGATGATGGGGTTGGAACTCTTTCATCTAGGTGCAGAGCTGGGACCACGCACATCGCTGGGGTTTATTCGGCATCGGCGCTGTCAGAGCCTGTCCGGAGAGGTGGCAGCATCCCTGGCTCCCAAATCAGGTCCTTTTGGCTTCAAAATCGTTTCGGAAAAGGCCGGCGGGATCCAGGGCCAAGCTGCCGAGGTCACGGGAGACCGGCAGCATTCATTCAGGAAAGCCTGAGTCACCAACCGGCCAGGGTGGGAATGCCAGGGGAAAGGACGGGGAAAAAACCCAACCCTCCCAAATCGACAGATTTTAAAACACTTCCATAAATCCCCAGCGCGTGGATGGAGGGGGGTAGAGAGCACCAATTGCCGAGAAAGGACGGTGGCAGGAGCCTTCCAGGGACTCTTTTGTTCTCCGGAGCTCCAGCACAGCTCCTATTTTTAGAAACTGTCTCCTTTAGAGGAAAACACGCGGTGATTTATCTTTCTCCTGATGAGCACGTAACTGCACTCCCTGCGAATCCTGGTTTCTTGGAAACAGCGAGAGATGAGGGAGTTTAATGTCTTGGACTTAGGAGGCTCAAATTTACCCTCTATGGTAATCCAGCAAGAGCTGCTCCTCTAACCACAGGAGTGTGGCTGCAGCTTCTCCCAAGAGAGCACGGCAAATCTGAATTCATTTTTGAGCTCACAGTCTCTCCTCCAAGAGGTCAAACACCCTCGTATCGGGGCCACGGGTCTCTCCTCTCTGTTTTTTCCTCTATCCCAAGAGTTAAAGCAACCCGGCCAGGACATCAAGCCACTTTCAAAAAAAATCGAGCCATCGCATGAGCCCATGGCCAAAACACACATAAAAGTCCGAGATAAGGGAAAAACTCATGAATTTCCCAGTACTGGAGCAGTTACGCGGAGACCGGGAACTCTCCTAGACGCGGCAGACCCGGCTCTAGACAAATTCGGCAATGGTTAATTACATAACACGTTTCAAAGGTCGCGGATTGAGAAATACCAACATCTCCAGAAGAGCCGGAAGAGCCCCAGCTCATCGAGGCCATCACGGTCAGGGTTGATAAACAGAGGTTAATGGCATGCTCGAGAGGCTCAATCACGTATCAGGGTGCAAAAATTTTGCCTAAACCTTCACCGCCACCCCAAAAATCACCAGGATGCACCTTGAGGTGCTTTTCCACGTCACCGCTCTTCATACAACAGATGCTTCCTACACAAAGGATCTGGTTTATTTTGTACCAGAGCTACTCGACACATATTTTAAGACTAACGACACACCAAATGGTAGCTGTGATAATTAGCAAGGTTGCCCTGCGCGTCGGAGTCACAGAGGTGTTGATAGATCCAACGGCCAACGAAGCGAGCCCAGTGAAGGTCCCCAGCCATCGGGGACTGGAGGACGTGAGGGATGAAGACAGGCTGGGGGAGTTGGGCTCGTTCTCCTTCAAGATGAGAGCGTGAAGGTGCTGCCTACAGCCACTAATTGCAGGGTGTAGAGAAGATGAAGCCAAGCTCCTCCTGGACACATGCAACGAGAGGACAAGAAAGTCACAACATGGGGAACTCCTCCCTGTGGGAGTGGGACAGCTCCGGGACAGGCCAGAGGTGTGGAGGATCTCCATCCTTGGAGATGCTCAATACTCAACTTGATGAGGCTTGAGCAACCTAACTTTGAAGTTGGCTGTGCTTTGAGCACAGGGGTGGGATGAAGACCTCTGGAGGGTCCTTCCAACCTCAATTATTCTGTGATTTTAGGATCAAAAGCCCAAAGAAGTTCAAGAGCCTAAAGGAAAGAGGTCTTTTGGATGGTGATTTCCATTAAGACCCTAGACCACCTTGAAACAGGGAGAGGATCTCTCTTCTGAAGAGTTCAGCCAGAAAACTATATTCTCCTGAAAGCTTCCTACCCAGCTCCCAAGAGGTGTCTAGTGACAGTTTAAAAGAGCACAAAGGAGTGAAGATTTAAAGAAAACTCTAAAATACTATTATTTCCCAAACTTCAAACTGTGTAAGGCTGCATCCCCTGAATACAACAGAAGCTCTCCCTTCCACACAATCCTCCAAGATGGGAGGAAGGACGCCTACCTGACCTCCACGTGCTTTCTGCATCTTGTATCTCAGCGATAAAGGATGAGGAGGGAGACTCAGCTCCGACTCGGGCTCTCCAGCAGCTCCCAGATGAGCTGGGTTCCCACTGCAGAAGGACCGGCACTTCCAAAAGACATCGGTCTGAGGATAGGATGAACCAGTCTCCGGTCAAGGGAGGAAAAAAAGAGGCTCCTCCAGAAGGTGAGGACTTGGTTAGGACCAGAACTGGACTCTTCAAAAATCAAAAATTAAGCAATTTGGACAGGAATTTGCAATATCACTTTTCGAAGCAATCTGAGGGTTTCCAAGAATCCCCAAACGAGGTGATCACCTCCAAAAAGCCCGCACTGAGCCTACACACGCTGTCCCAGGCTTTGGTTTTTTCCAGCTATCTAAACGAACTGGAAAAAAAAAAAAAGAGGCAAAAAGAGATATTTTAGCTCCTCTACAGCCAGGCTGAGAGACCTTGCCATTTGAGCAATGGTATTAGGCAAGGGGTGAGTTATTGCATCACCTTTTGAGTAACGCAAAATGTCGCAAGGCATGATTTAGCTCTGGAATTAAAGACTAGCTCCTACTTCAGGCTCACGCTTTAATCTTGGGTGTTTAATTTGAGAGCAAAAGGTACCAGAAGAATTGTTCATTGGCACCAGGAACTGATACAGCTTCTGCATATTGTAAATAACGCGGGGGGAAAAAAAAAAAATTTGGCTCGACACACGGCCTTTCGTGGTCCAAAAACACAAGAGCAACCGGCAGTGCCGAAAAAACCAAGAGACGGACCTGCACAGTGGGATTACTGCTTGATAGCAGTGGGAAAACACCGTGTCCCCATGCTGGGGTGGTACCAGAGCCAAGCAGCGGCCAGGCGAGCAGCTGGGTGTTCACCGGCGTGCTACCACCCAACCCAGCCACGGGGATTTCTGCCGCATTGGATGGTGCAGATTTGGGTTTGTTACCAGCGCAATGAGGAACCCCACGCTGGAAATGTTCAGTCACCCAGGACTATAAGATGGCCAAAAAATGGGGGGCAGTTTCCAGCCCCCAGCACCGTAGGAGCTATTTAGCTCCCCAAAAGCTCGCTGGAAATGCAGGGAAGCAGGAGCTTCATTTCCCACATTCCAGCGCATCTCCAAATCCATCCCACGGCCCCAAACTTAGCTCTTCCAGCCCAAAGCAGCTGTGCAAGACCACCTCTCCAAGGCCACGTCCATGCTGGCAGAGCCACAGCAGATCCAACCCAAGCTGGGTTTGTGCTTGCAGTGCAAACAGCGGCGTTCGGCGGGCAAAGGTGCCGTCAGCGCTTTTGCTCGGCGATCCTGACATCCCCCGGCATGAGTGTGTGGCTCCGGGATGAGCGTGGGCGACAGGAGAAGCAAAACACGGAGATCCTGCAAAAGAGGGTGCAACCGGCAGCTCTTTCCTCTCCAACCCACTCTAAATAGGGCCAACAGCTCCCACGCGAAGGCAGGGCTTTGCATGAGCACCACGAGACGCTCCACGGCAGAGCTTTTCCCTTGCACAACAGAAGACGACCGCCTGCACCCCGGCATCCTCCCGTCCACCGAGAGCACCTGGATGAGCAACCTGGGTGCTCTGCATGCGTCAGGCTCAGCCTGGAGCTGTTTGGGTGGCCACTCATGCCAGATTCAAGCTCTTCAATGGTATTCCTGCCCCAAATCCCCAGGGCAGACACTACTCCTCCGTCCCAAGCAAGCACGGAGCGATGCTGGGCTCAACAGCCACTCTCCAGCAGAAATAATTTCACCCACGGTCTCACGCGAGCGTCCAAACGCTCTCCCTGGAGCCACACAAGATGATCGCGTTCTCTGACCCTTTGCTGTGGCTTGCCAGAAGCAAGCCGGCGATTTTGCTCATGCTCCTGAATACAGATGAGCTGGCGCGAGGACAGGCTTTGCTGCAGGAGGGCTTGGCCGGAGACACAAACTTCACGTTTCCTCTTGAAAATGGGCACGTTTGGGGTTGGTTTTCCTGCACGTAGCTCTGGGTCCTGCTCCGATGAAAGCTCTCGGCCGTTTGTAGATAGAAACGAGAGACATTTCTTTCTCCTTTGCGCTGCGTGGCAGTTCAGGGCAGTATTTAAGGACGCTCCTAAGCCTGCAGGCAGGTGACCTTGAGGACAGGAACTCTTCAAAGCACGGCGTGCTGGCAGCACATCGCGTCTCATCTGACTCGGGCTTAGCCGGCTGCTGACAGAGCTGGGGATGGTGCCGTTGTGTTCACGCAACACAGACAGCTCCACGTTTGCTTCTGCTTGGGCTTCCCGGGAGCGGCGTGGGTCCTTTCACCCCTCCGCAGGCACAGGGTGCTGGAAGTTCATGTATTTAAGGGCTGGAAACACCCAGGGTTGTGCAACCAGCATCCAGGTGCTGATATTTCTGCTGCTGGACTTTGCACAGGCAGGAAAAGACACCGCAAAGGGCCCAAGCGATGGCAGACCACGACGAGCGGAGCAGATAAACACTTAGGTACCCGACGTGTCTGCTCTAGTCCCAAGAGATGAATGCTGCAGGCTCGCACGCAAGGGGATCAGCTTGTCGCAGCGGGATTAATAACCCACCATTGGGAGCTGCTCGTGTTTTAACCCACGCTCTGGCCTGGGAGGAGTTGCCTAGGTTGGGACTTTGCTCAGCTCGGGGCAGCGGCTGGACGCGGGAGCTTGGAGGACTCCGTATCATCGCTGCGAGGGGGGTGAAGCAGACTCTGCTGATGAAAGAACGATGTCCAGCCCCGTAACGGGGTGAAAAACCCAATGCAGGGGTAAGAGCATCCTGAAGCGATGTGGCTCGGTGCTCCCCAGCCAAAGGATCCCACGTTTTTAATTGCACTGGTGCTACCTTCCATCAAATTATTCACCCATCGACTCACCAAGGCCACACCGAGCTGTAGTAAGCCTGGTACGAGCAGAACCATCCTTACGAGGTCCCTCTGGCTCCTTGAGCTGCTTAGCAATGCTGGAGATGACCCAAACAGAGGAGGCAGGACTGTGCAGGCAGAGTACAGGCAGCATGAATACAGATCAGCTCCAAAACCATGGCAAATGGTGCTCTGAGCGCTGGCAGCCGTGGTGCCATCTGTCCTGCTGGCACCACGCGTCCTGGTCATCCCTTGCGCCAGCTCGGCTCTTTTTTTGAGCCGTTTCAGTGGAGAAGTACTGGAAGAAATGGGATTGGGCTCAAAAACAAGGACTGCAGATACCTCCGGGGAGGGACAGAGCCGGCTGCCAGAGGAGCGGGTCAAAGCTCTTCCCTTCCATGACCTGATGCTTATCTCAACACGGTGACTCATGCGGGATCTCTTCACCAAGAGAGGCTGGGCGCAAGGCATCCAAAAGGCATTTGGGAGGCCGGGGATCGGCACGATTCCCGTCCTTCGGTCTCCTCCTTGGGTTCGTTTTGTATGTGGGGACGGAGGGTGGCCCCCCAGAGACACCGTGGCACCTCCATCCTTAGAGATCTTCCAGGCTGGACAACCTGCTCTTGCTTTGGCTTTAGCCCTCCAACCCAAATCCCCCTTTCTGCCCAAAAAGATGTTGAGGCTAAACAAGCAGCACCCCAAATACTTTTTCCCCAGCTTCATAAAGGCTTCGCGCTTGCTGCTCTCTGCCTGTTCCCAGTATTAATCCAGGCACGAACAACCAAACCATCTCCCAATAACTGAACTTCAAGGGGTAGCAGTCTTCAGTGGGGGCTCAGAGACCTCCCAAAGCCTTGCTAAGGCAGAAGATAAAGCGATTTTGGTGCAGAAGGAGCCAAAACCTCCTGCTTTTCGCTTCAGCAAGTCCTTGGCCCGTGCCTGATTTGGGGAGCCAAAAAAAAAAAAAAAAAAAAAAAAAAAATCCCTGTTTCCATCCTCGAAGTGATCGCCCCACTTGGGGCTTGGGAAGCCCCAGCAGCATGGGAGCATCATCTGAAACGGCAGCGTGGGAAGGGGCTGGGGGGCCACAAAGCGATTCTGAGAGGCCGGAGGAGCAGGTCTGGATGGTGGATGGGTCAGGGACCGGCTCTCCTCGCTGCCCAACCCGGAGGACAGGCACAACCTCTGGGTCCCACCAAGTCCAAAGAGCTCTTAGCAAGAGAAACCACCCCACCAGGAACGCCAGAGCAGGAGACAAGGACCTCCAGGCACTACCAAAACCAGCAACACCCCAACATCAGCATTACTAGAAAATTTTAAGACAACTGTGAGCCACGGAGCAAGGACAAACATGCAGACATTTCCCATAGGAGAAGACCACGGAAACCACGTCAGCTCCAGGCCGAAGCCATCCTGCGTTCCCCATCCACCAGCCACACGCAGTGATGGCTGCGGGTCTCAACAGGCACAAGGAAACCTTGAAGCAACCAGTGAGCGCCCGTCCTTCCCGATGGATGGGCTTTGGGGCAAGCACCGGTCTCCCCTCCGGCTCCCACCTCCCCTAAAATCAAGCCCATGGGGTTCCACCCTCCTTTCGCACGGGAGAGGGATGAACATCCCTCCACCAGGTTCCCTTCGATTCCATCCACCAAGTCCCCTCTTTGGTTTCTAGATGAAAAATAGGATTTGCTTTCACCCTGCCTGGACACCGCAGACCCCAAAAACCCACGCGAGACTGTGGGCGCATGGCCCCGCGTCCTACCATGCGCTCGGTGACGAGTGGGTCCCTCTTGCCTCCGTCACCGGCAGCGCTCCGGGGTTATCCTGTCCCCGCTATCGCAACCGGTTCTCCCTTGAGCAGTTAGAAAGGCAACGCCTGCTCAGGAAGTGGTCTCTGCAGCAGACGGAGGTGGGGAACGGCACTGCTGCAAGGGGAGGGTACTGGATGTGCTGACTCAGCATCCTAGCAAGCTCCGGCTCATCCCGGCGACCCGGCAGGTCAGAACAAGGCATGCAAGAGCCCCCCGGCTCCTTTCCGGCATCCCGCTTGGGCAGCGAGGCCAAGCGATGCACCATGGACCCGGAAAAAACGCTGAACAGTTCCAACCCCACCAGCACCCATTTTCCACGGAGGGTTTCCTGATGCCACCAGCCCTGGTCTTCCTTCGCTCGGCTCTCGCCGTGCAGGATTTCCCTGCCATTGCTGTCACACCCAAGCTTAACTCTTCCCCTTCAAATGCGGACCCGGCACCCTGGCTGTCTCTCGGCTCAGCTGTGCCTGGGCACGCTCCATCCAGCGGCTCCGGAGTTCGTTCTTGCCGGTCCGGACAGATCGGTGCGTGTTGCATCCATACAAAAACCCACTCGAACCTCTCTGGATGAGACCTCTGCATTATTGAGCAAGCCCCAGGTTGCTCTGTGTGCCATCCCGGGTGCCGAGCAGATGTTTCACGGGATGCAATATCTTCACCGTGTGCTCGGCGGCCGCGTTTCTCGCTCCTCCGATGCAAAACTCGGAGGTTTGGCACCAACCCGCCACTTACGCTCAAGTCAAGCACTTCTCCTCCCAGCGCTGATCACCGATAAGAGCAACAACCCTCCTGCTGAAACACACCGTTCCCCACGCACGAGCTCATCATCCTCCAAGAGATCCTGGTGGTTTGGCTCAGGGGAAATAAAGAATCACCCAAGAGATCCTCGTGTCTGACTCAGAAATAAAGAATCACCCATCTACCGCCGCTGTCGATTCTCAAGACGGCACCCAAGTTTTCACACCGTGAGGGCAGGGGTCCCGCAGGGACAGCTGGGTTTAAGCAAACAGCTCACACTGGAGAGAAAAAAAAAAAAAAAAAACAAAACTAAACTAAACTAAGCCAGCGCCTGTTGGCTCGTGCGCACAGGCTCGCGTTCAAGCTGCCCGAGTCAGCAGACCTCAGGAAGCTTTGCGCGCTTCTGGAAGACGGAGCCGTAGGAAGCATGACACATCTCGAGACGCTGGCTCCGCTCCCCGGGATGTTTACGGTCAGCAAGAGCTTGCCACGATTTCACAGACTTCGCATAAACATCTGGATGAAGGACTCTATCGAGGCTCAACCAGAGATGCTGTCCCGGCGTGGGGCCGGTGAGCGCCACGTTACACCCAAGCCGGAGGAGCAGGACCTCAACGTGGACATGCAGGAGAGCCGGTAGCTTCAGGCACCCGTTCCACCGCGAGCACCGGCACATCTCCATCGGAGAGAAGAGCGGCGTGGCGTGACTCGCTCGCCCACCAAAGCCACTCCGCCGAAGACCCCGTCTTGCTGTTGAGCTCCGATCGAGGAAGAAAAAGATGAAGCGCCTCATCTCACCAGTCAACAAGGGCTGGAGAAGTCCCACCGGGGTGGAAAAGAGATGTTAAGTGTCTGGATGGGAACCACACCGCAGCTTCGAACGCTTCCCTTTGGCTCTCCCAGGACAGCACGGTCCCTCCAGCCCTTGTAGGAGTTGCCAGGGCTGCCCAAGGGTGGCCAGAAGAAGACGTTAAATTTGTATCTCCCAAACTTCCACCGTTTGGGCATTGTCATCTTCTCAGAAACAGCTGCGTAGCAACACACGGTTTCTTTTCCAAGAAAGAGGCCAACCTGCAGGTCTGCGAGCCAAAGAGCAGAGCCAGGAGAGGACGAGCCATCTGCCTGGAGGAAGGGCCGCACCCTTCCATGACCAACGGAGCCGGGAGACGTCCCCGCAGCAGCCCAGGGACCTCGGGGGGAGGGTCTCCACCGTGGTTTTGGCCACTGCAACCCAACAACGAGGGCTTGTGAGGGCTTTGGAGACCAAGTGGGACCAACCTACTCAAGGTAGAGAAGGAGAAGCATCACAGCAACGTAAAACCCAGCAGGACCCATGAACGCAGAGGAAGATCTAGAGAAGATCATGAAGGCCACTGGAAAAAAACATCTATGGGGGCAAAGACTCAACCGAGAAGGAAGCATCGAGGGGTTGCACTAAAGAGTCTCCTGGAGAGCCCGAGCAGCCGCCAGCGATGTCCCATACCTGCTCCTGACCCCGAACAAGGGTGTGTTAGAAAGGTCCCCGATGCAGAGGAGAGCCAGGCAGCAGCACCCCGAGCGAAAATGATGGAGATATTGTGCTGAAAAAGCCAGGGGTAATCCCAGGAATCGGAAGAGAGACAGGGATGATCGACCGCAACGGGATGGGAAGCTCATTAGCTGAATGACGGACGACCTGCTGCACTCAGCGATCACATGGGAGCTGTGAGTCACCAACGGTGTGGTTGGGGGGGGGGGGGGGGGGAAACAAACCACCAAAAAAATAGAAGAAGAAAAAAAAAAAAAAAAAAAATCTAGCTGTGGTTTGCAACCTGCAGTTCACGGACGACTTCGAAAGGCAGCGGAGAAAAGCCAGCCCGCTGTCAGCAGCTTGAACTCGCTCCGCAGGCATCCGCTCCCTGCTGGAAAACCTCTGGCAAAAGTAACGAGGCGGAAAAACCCCCCGTTTCTCCTCGAAACGCTGCGCGCGACGGGTCAAGGAGTCCGTGCTGAGACCCCACGCGGGGGTTTCATCGCTGGTATACGAGTGAGATTAACCGAAACCGAAACAGGTGTGAGGAAGGGCTACCACGGGGAAAACCAGCTCTTCTGCTGCGAGCAGACGAACAGCGTGGCTTGTTTAGCTTGGCACGGCCGAGAGGGAACCCGACACTTTCCCAGCGAGGAGTTTTGCTCTTATTTCCAGCCTCCTCGCGCTCCCCGGCCAGAGGACACGAGTTATACTTGGGTTTTCTCAGCTCTTGGGGTATTTGCAGAGCCCAGGGGGGGATGCGCTGGAGCCGTGCCCCGCTCCCAGCCCCTGCGTGGGGGGGATGCAGAGCCCAGACCCATCGCAAAAGCTCCAGGCGCCACGAGGCAAAGCTTTTGGGCTGTGTTTCCTCCAAGAGAAAAGCAAAAGCTGGTGGTACGAGCCCGATAGTCAGGGTTGAGGACTTGCTCTCAGGCTTGAGGGCTTGCTCCCAGGCTCCAGAGTGATACAGACTTCCCAGGATACTCCAAACACTCGCGTGATTTTGGGCTCCGGCGGTATTTCCGAGGCTCCCACAGAACCGGGATAAGACCGTGGGGCAAGGGCAGACACTCAGTGCCCCAACCCTGGGGCTGATCCTACGACCTGCGTCAGGTCAGGAGGACGATGCTGTTCCTTCCCCTGCCGCGCTTGGACCACGCTGCCACCTCTCAGCATCACTCGCACCAAAGATGCTCGGCCCACGGCACCTTTTGGGACAGCACCAACCCTGTTTGGCCCCAGGATGGCAATCCCAAACCCAAAACCTCCTGCTTTGAGCCCGGAAAAACCTCCGGCAAAACCTTCACATGCTTCAGAAAACAGTGCTGAGGTTTGAATGGGTTCGAGACACAACGCCAGCTCCTAAATGCTAATTGCTCTCCCGTGCCTGCTGCCTGCTTCGGGCAGGGAAGGCATTTGCTCTATGTCCATCCGCTAAAAAGACTTTTCAATCCCCCTAAGACTTTTCAACCCTCCTAAAAGATGTCTTTTTTGTAAGCTCTCCTTAACCATCCCTGCCTTGTACAGCCCTGAGCGCACCGGCACGGCACCAAGTCATCTCCCAAAGTATTTTCACATGAGCCGACGGACCTGGTGCGGACGCTCTGTAAAACCTGGCCATTCCTTTACCGCTTAAAACCTTGGGGGCTCCCCACCTGTACCCTCAAATCTGGTGGGATGGGGATTGCCCTGAGTATCGTGGATCGCTGGTCCCGCTCCGAGGGATGCTGCCCGTGGCGGGTCCTGCATCCAGCATCTGCACCGGGTTTTACAGCTCTTGCACCACGCAGCAGAAACCTCCCTCTGCAAATCAGGGTGCAAATACCTGTTTAACAGGGCGTTTTCTACCCGAGGTTGTTTCCAATTCTGCATTTCCTCCATTACCGAGCCTTTTAAAAACAAAAGGCAAGTGAGAAAGAGCACTGCCCGAGGGTGCCAGCCCTCCATTCAAGTCTTTTACCCGCAGCTAAGAGCCCAAATTGAGCCTTTTCAGAGGCGATTCCAAGCCGATCCTTGAAAACCTTTCATTTTTTTATTTCCCTTAAAGAGTTATCAGGCCTCCCAGCAAATTCATCCTCTAGATCTTGCCCTGCTCCATCCAGCTTTAAGCAAGATTTATGTGACGGGCGGCAGAAAACTTTCCTCGTCAGCAGAGGACACATCCAGCATCTAATGAAAGAACAGTTTCTCTCCAAGCTGCTTGAAAGGCATCCAGACTCTGTTGCAAGCTCATCTTGTTTGGATCCATCTCTATTAAATTTCTAGCAGATCTCGGCTGCTCCCATAAAAGTGCTAGTGTTTTTACCGGCGATGAATGCAGGCGATTCACATCGCCATCCCCTTTTTCACTCCGGGTCCCTCCAACTCCATGTCTTTCACCCTCATCAACTTTTTCCTCCATCTGCCGGCAGGTTTTGGCTTCAGCATCATTAAAACACGGTTTTAATCACCTGAAAAACAATGGCAGGGGAGCCCTGGGAAGCCACCATGAGGCTTAGCTCTTTTGTACCTGCAATATTAGCTGACGAGAAGATCCCCAAAGGTTGTTTTGGATGCTATAAGGCCATGGAGAAGACTCCTGAGGGATCTTCTTCTCGCTTTTCGTTGCTGTCAGCCTGTAACGAGCTGTCCTCTCCGATTACCGAAACCCACCGTCGGCCGTGAAGACCTGAGAACACTTATTAATCATGCTGGCGTACGTGCCGGAGCGCTCCGGAGAGCACGCGACGTTGATGGGCGAGCCTTGCCGAGCACGGATGCTTCCCCGAACCAAGCCAAGCGGTTGGATTCGGTCCTTGGCGCAAGCGCAGGCTCTCGGGGCCGCCTTGGCACGGCGTCGGGGCCAAGTGCTGGTGTTACGGAGAATCGCTGGATGGCTTCGCCTGGCAGCATCTTGCCCCCCATGTCGGGGCTGGCAGGAACGTGCCAGGCTCCAGTGATGAGGAGATGGAGCCCAAAAAGCTGCTGAGATCCTTCCTCCACTCAACCATCCTACACAGAGAAGGGCTGAGGGGTCCTAAACTCCCCAGGGAAGACCCCAGGGTGGAAAAGCAGGACTCTGGCCCCAGGATGAGCAAGAAGGGACTGGCCACCAGCAACACTTGCTGGAAAATAGAGATGAATTGAGAATATTTTCAGCCCCTACCCACTATTTGGATATCTCTGAAGGGACTGTCTGGTACAAACTGGGGAGAAACACTTTCCCCAGCTTCTCCGTCCTTAAATTAATCCTTTTTTCTACATCTGTGTGTCTTTGATGGCCAAGCCCCAGAAGTCTCTTCCCACAGATACACACATTTTCGGGAGACAGCAAGAAGAGGAAGGATTTTGACCACGCAGACAGCCCAAAACTATAGTAACGCACCAGATAACACGGTTACAAGGACAAACCAGACATGGTGCCACCAGGGAGGAAGGGAAGCAGCTGCTCAGCTCCACGTTGCACCCCAGAGACAGACTCAAGTGGGATAAGTGCCACCAGTTCTCCTACAACAAGGACACCATGCTTCCGCGGCAAGAACTTCATGTCTTAAAACCAGCTGGGTTCCCCCAAAACCACAAAGCATCAGCTCGGTTGAAACCAGTGTGTCCCAATGACACAGGGACATAGAATCTTCTGTGTTGCAAGAGTCCCACGAGGATCATCAAGCCCAACTCCTGACTCCACACAGGGCAACCTAAAAGTTAAACCCTCTATCTAAGAGCGTTCTCCAAACACTTCTTGAACACCAACAGGCTTGGGGCCATCACCTCATCCCTGGGGAGCTTCTTCCAGTGCCTGACCACCCTCTCCATGAAGATCTCTTTCCTAACGGCCAATCTGAACTTCCCTTGATGCAGCTTTAAGCCGTTCCCTCGCGTCCTACTACCAGACACCCGAGAGAAGAGATCAGCACCTCCGTCTCTGTTCCCCATCACGAGGAAGTTGTAGACAGCAATGAGGTCGCCCCTCGGTCTCCTCTTCTCTAAGCTGACCAACCCTGGTATCCTCAGCCGCTCCTCACAAGTCCTCTGCTCCTTTCACCACCTCCGTTGCCCTCCTTTGGACACGTTCTCATATTTTTATGTCCTTCTTAGATTGTGGAGCCCCAAAGCGCCCACAGGACTCAAGGTGAGGTCCCACCGAGACGTGGGACCATCACATCTTTCAACCGCTTCGCTATACTGTGCCCAATGCACCCCAGGATACGGGTGGCCCTTTTGGCCGTGAGGGCACATGGTTGACTCCCGTTGAGCTTCCCATCAACCAAGACCCCCCAGATCCCTCTCTGCAGGGCTGCACTCCAGCCTCTTGGCCCCAAATCCATACATACATCCCAGATGACACTATCCCAGGTGCAGAATCCGGCATTCGTCCTTGTTCAATATCATACAGCTGGTGATTGCCCAGCGCTCTCATCTATTGAGATCTCTCCGTGAGGCCTCTCTACCCTCGAGGGAATCAAGAACTTCTCCTAATTAAGTATCATCAGCAAACTTACTAAGTGTGCACTCAACTCCCGTGTCCAGGTCATCGATAAAAACATTGATGTGAGAAAACCCCCTAGAGAACACCACTACTGCCTGGCCACCACCCAGATGTTGCCCTGTTGACTCTAACTCTTTGAGCTTGATCCTTCAGCCAACTGTTGACCGAACGTGTTGTGTCCTTGTCTAGCTGTATGCTGGGCATTTCGTCCAGAAGGATACTCTGAAACAGTATCGAAAGCTTTGCTAAAATCCCCCAAAACCACATCCACTGCCTTCCCTTCGTCCATGAGGTGGGTAACCTTGTCACAAAAGGATATTCAGTTAAGAAGACATGACTTTCCGTTCATGAACCCATGTTGGCTTTGACCGATGACTGCATCGTCTTTCGAGTGTTTTTCAATAACTCCCAGAATAACCTTCTCCATAATTTTACCAGGCACCAAAGCGAAACCGACAGGCCTATAATTACCAGGGTCATCTTTCTTGCCCTTCTTGGAAATTGGAATAACATTCGCTAGCTTCCAGTTGACTCTTCAGAGTCCCAAGACCCTTGATAAATAACAGAAAGGTCTCACAATAACATTGTCCAGCTCTCCCAGCACCCTGCGACGAATGCCATCGGGCCACATCGACTTACGTGCATGCAGCTGCTGCAGCAATCCCATACAAGTTCAAACTCAACTGGGAGATTATCACTCCCCCAGTTGTGGTCCTCCAACCATGGGCTCCACGGGGTCCCACGGCCCATCACTGGTGTTAAAGACAGGGGTGAAGGCGGCATGAAATATTTCTGCTTTATCTTCATCCCTATTTAGGAGGTGACCAACATCATCAAGTAACAGACCAATGTTTTCTTTCGTCCTCCTTTTGCTGTTAACATACTCAAAAAAACCTTTTTTTTTTTTTTTTGTTGTTGTTGTTATCCACCACAGTACCAGCCCGACACGGTGCTGCAGGAGGCACAGTGCAAACACGAGTTTCACTTTCTCAGCAGCAGCAAACTCCAGAGAAGGATTATCGTGGCCTCGTGCCGAAGCATTAGCTCATTTCTGCTGGGGTTGGGAGAAGGTTACGATATCTTCATCCCCAGCTTGACCCAGCAGCAGTTTGCTCTTGCAAAAGGGGTCATTGCTACAGCCACTTATCCCTTACGCGCTCCTGAATAGCTTTTATCCCCCCGATATTGAGGGAAAAAAAGAAAAAAAATTAGATTTAGGTCACTTGCTGAGGCTTTCCAGATATCTGGCAGCCTGGACGGAGCAGGAGAGCAGCCTAGGCTGTAGGACAGAAGCAAGCCACCCCAAAAAACCCAACACCGCAGCCACAACACATTCACACCCCACTTGCCCCCATCAAGAACTTGGCTTTGCATGGCCAAAAAACAAGCTTGCACCGGTACAGAACCTTTCCTCCCCATAAATGCCCAGTGGAGAAGGAGGATTGGGCCATGTCCTACTTTGCAAGGCAGCAGGAGAATCCACGGCCGTGCCCAGTGTTGCCCCCAGCTTATTTTTAAACCGTGGCCCAGTTAGCACGAGCGACGGCACAGCGGAGAGAGGCTGCTCGGGGGGTGCTGGATTTGGGAGGTTATTTATAGACATCGAAAGACGGGCACGGCAGGTGCTCCGTGCCTTGGACAACCGCTACCGAGCGCGGGTGTGAAACCTTCTCCCAGCACACCGAGGAGGACCACCGGGCACCAGACAGGACCCCTCATCGCCGCAGACCTTGCCCGTTCAGGGCCACGGTTTTGGGTTACCAAAGACCACCCATGGCAAGAAAACGGCTTGAACAACACTCACCCCATTGTCTTGGTGGCATGTTCAAGGACCACGTCATGACCCACCTTCCCACCCCATAGGAAAGTCGCCATGCTCGCGAGCAACCACCCAACCCAACCCTCGTGCTGCCATCAAATCCTTATTTTGGTGCTTACCCACGGCACAGGTAGAAAGCTACTAACCCCCAAAGTCTTCGGGAAGAGCTTCACGGCCGAGAGCTTTGTTACCCCTGCGTTAGAGGAGACATAGCGTGGGGTTTTTTCCATGCAACTTTAGGGTTTCCAACTGTACTCCACGTCCCAGCTCCAGCTAAGCCCTGCCTGTTGTCTTGGACTCAAGTATTCAATTATTTATTTGCTAGGCAACAACATGACATCTTTCCTGGCACCGTTCGCAGGCTAAGAGGCTGACGAAGCGGTAATTAGTAAGGAAGGTTACTGGGACTGTGAGCTCAACCTCCCGGTTAAGAGAGGTTGAAAGCCAACAGCTTAAACTCAGCCCAACACCAGGGAGGAAGAAGACAACGTTGGGAAACAGCCACAATTTCAGGGGCAGCCCCTCACCCATGCAAAAAACCTTAGAAAAGGTCCCTGGATGTAGGCACCGGGGACTGTCCCAAAGAGTTAAGGCAAGATTAGCAAGAGCTGCACCTCCGTGGAGTGTCTGGTCTCATGACTTGCATATCTTTTCTGGATGGAGTTCAAAGGTGGGCCATAAAAAAAAAAATGGCCCAGCAGTTGGCAAACACACCTTGGGATGGGCTACCTGTGAGCTGCTCCGCTCCAGAAAAAGGTTTAGAGGCAGCTGGAGCTCTCTGCTCAACCCAAGATCAAACCAAAGCACGATTTCCTATGCTGGAGCACTTCACATGGGGACCCACCTTGCAAGAACAACACGTTTTCCCCCAAAACACCCCTAAAACTCACTCCAATGCTTCACAATTAGAACTAGGACGGTGCCATGAGGTCTCATCACCCCACCAAAGCCCAGATCTAGGACAAACGCCAGCACTGCAAGGGCTGAGTATCCTCTGACCTCCTCATCCTGTTAATTGTATTTCCCAGGCTCCTATAAACCAACGGCTCCAGCTCTTTGCTCCTGCCTCTCATCCGCAAGTCCCTACCCCCAGGAAGGGTCATCCAGATGCTCTTTGGAACAACAACAATCGCGAAGAGGTGGGACAGACAGCAGCATCTCAAGACCCTCACATACATCCTCCGTGACCAAGAATTTAAGACTTGGTTAAGGGAGAGTTTAAGGGTTGGGCTTCTAAATCTCATGAACATCTACCAGAAGACTTTAAGGACCAATTTCTTGGGGTTTTTTGGTGTCTCCCTGGGCACACGGCTGTACAATCGCCAGCCGGGGCAGCTCAGACCAAGACAGACACACAGACTCAACCAACAGCTCAGCAACAGCAGAAACAGCTCTTCAGAAACCGTGGTTTGAGAAACCAACGCTCCATTCGCGCAAGCCCCAAACGCCGCTTCCCTTCTCCATCTCTTCGCTCGGAGCTGTTGGCAGCCGATGCGAAACAAGCCCGACACCGGTGACCTGCGCGGGGACAGGAGGACACCACCAAAAGCAAAGCAAGAGATGTTCCTTCAGCTGCGGTGAAATGATGTTAAACCGTTATTTTGCGCAATTTCCGGACACGAGTTCTCCATCTCGGGCACATGTAGGATCCTTTACCTTCCTCAGAGGACAGCGATGAACCGCAGCCACCAAAGGCCACCACTTAGCACATCTCCAGCCAACCCGTGTCCCCACTGGGTTGATTTGTGCTCCGTCGGAGGTCCCTATCGCAGGCTCCCGGCGTTACAAATCACACGTTCTAAAATCATCTCCCTTTCTCCAGCTGCTCCCGGTGTGGCTGCGGGTGGGTGCCCCTCCGGGTGCAGACGCTTTTCAATATTTTAATGCAAAATTGCAACCGGATCACGCGCATCCACTCAACATCGTCCAGATTAATGCAACACAAAGTCATCTTATTTATCGCCAGACTGGCCACGCTCAAAGGTACCAGCGAGATCTCCGGAGAGCGGCTGTGCTATAGCGCCGCATCGCTCAAAAATGGCAATTATTGGGTTTTTGGTTTTTTTTTTTTTTAGTGGTGGATCTGTTTGGATCAGCTCGGCAGCGTGCAAGTCCTGGGGGAGCTTTGCCAAGCCCTAACAGGCAGGTACGTGCCGTGGCGGGGAGCACATCCGCGCACCGGCTCCATCCAAAACCCAACACCCCGATTCAGGGCCGTCCCCCGGCTCCGTCCAACACCCGATGCCCCAGTTCCGGGCCGTGCAAAGCAACCAGTAAACATTTACTATTTGCAGCAATATTTGATGCCTGCCACCCAATTTTAGCAGCACACGCGGCCCTTTCCAACATCTTGCACCCACGGACTACCCGGCACATCTCCGTCTCCAAATCCTCGCGGCGCAAGCCAGGAAAAACCACGCCATACAGCTTAAATCCAGCTTTTCCAGCACCCAGCATCCGAAGGGCATGATAATATACATATATATATATAAAATAAATCCCAGCATGAGTGGGAGCCTGAGCCCAGCACCCAGCCATGTGCTGCGGATCCAGCCCGGGCATCCCTGGACCCCGACATCCATCTGCTGCCGGGATTTATTGACTTCTACCGTACAGCCGAGTTGCCACCGGTGCTTTTCCAGCTACTTCCTCCTTATCTCCATCCGCTCCACGGCGGTTTGGTTATTTAAGCACCGTGCAGACTTTGCCCTCTTCCCTGCTCTCTCTTCCCCGCTCCCATCCCCTCCGAAAGGATACTCAGGACTTTCGGAGGAGGGAAGCGGGTTCGGAGAGTCGTTCAGCCTTCATCCACCACCTCCCGTGCTCCCGTGGTGAGGATGAGCATGTTTTTGGGGTGAAAGCCACCCCCTGGAGAGGCTCCGGGGTGGGCGGGGAGGTGGATAACGTGGCAACATGGATCAGGAGCCAGCTCGACCCACGGTGATTTGTCACCGGTGCCACCAACCCCAAAACGACCCAAATTCAGGCAATTTCATCCCGGTGATTCCCTCGTCCCACGAAATCCCCACGGCACCTTATGCTCAGCCTGGAGAGCAGCTCCTGTTTAGCAGGACACCCCTAGAAAAGCCCCTGCGGCATCTAACGAGCTTTGCTTTAACGATGATGAAGGTAGCAATACCTCAGAGGCCAGGAATGAGGACATCTACGAGGACACACTCCACGGGTGTGCAAGAACAGATGCCGTGGAGCTCCCTCTATCCCCAATCCCGCTGGATTTCTCCCCATTTTGCAAGGGGAGCCAAGCGCACAGCCCGGATCCCTCCCTCTGCGGCAGTGGGATTTTGCCGGGGGTCCAAGGGAAAACTGAGTCACGGATGGAGCCTTGCAGCTTGAGATTATCCTTTTTTTTTTTTAATAATTTAAGCCAGACATCACTCTCCCAACAGCAGCGGCCCAAACCCAGGCTCCTCTCGGCACCGCGGAAGGGGATGTGGCCGAACAGATGAGCATCGTTATTCCCCGGCGGCAATTAAAACCCAAATTACTGCCGACCCAAGGATGGGTTCTCCCCAAACCACTCCAGGCTGGAGACACAGACGGGGACAACTTCCCAACACGTGCAGCACTGGTGATCGTCACACCCTGCGGCTTATTTCTGCCATTTAATTACTTTCCAAGAAAGTATTTAGAAAGAAAAAATACCCACAACCTACAGCCCCACGGGACCGGCGAGCGCTGAGCTGTTGGGACAAGCCAGCGCCTTTCCCTCGGGGTTGCTCCTTGCGTGGGCAGCGGGCGCCGAGCCCACCTCCGCCCTGGGAACGTCGTGTCCTGCCCCTCGATTTCCCGACGGCATCGGGCGGTGACGGGAACGGAGGCAAACACTGCTCCGAGCATCCTTTCCCGGGCTCTTGTGCCTGGCTCCAGGCTCAAGTGGGTTCTTGAGTTTCATTCCAGCAGGGGGAAAAAAAAAAACCCACAAACGAAAAAAAAATATTTAAAAAAAAAAAAAAAAAAAATAATCAGATCGTGCACGTGGATGCTGGAGAGGGGAGGGGATCTCCGAGTGTCGGGATCAGCTTTTCCCGGGAGCGATCTCAACTTCAAGAGCTCCTTAATGGTGCTTGGAGGGATGAATCAAAAGAGGCTCTTGGCCCGTGACAGCAGTTCTTGCAAGTCAAGACTGGAGGGGGAAGGGGAGAAGGATGGAGAGGGGACACAGAAGAAGGGATTAAAAAGAAAGGAGAAGGGAGGGGGGGGGGGGGAATAAAATAGGTGGAGAAACAAAAGGGACACGGAGGTGGGACAAAGGCCGAGCCTCAGCCCCTGCCACATGCAGTCCATCTTGGGTATTGTCCTCGCTGTCAGACCTGTATAAATTAAAACCCCGGCACCGCGAGTGCCTTCCCTACCTCCTTTCCGCGGCATCGTCTCTTCCTGAACGGGGCAGGGAAAAAAAAAAAAAAAAAAAAAAAAAAAGAGTCTGTAAAAACTTCTCTATCTCCGGCTTCCCAAGCAGCCACGCCGCCTGATGCTGCAAAAGCTTGAGCATCTTTGGGGGAGCTCAAAGGGGTGATTCCCCCCAAGGTGGGAGGGTTTGGGGGGGGGGGGGGGTTTGGGGGCAGGGGTTTGCTCCTGCTTAGAAAGCCCCTGCGCCAAGAGGATGGAGGCGGCGCAGGGTGCTGTGCGGTGCCGAACAAGCCCGCAGGCTCTGGTTCTCCGCCAGCCCTTTCATGTCGCCTCCCAAAAAAAGACACAGTGGATTTATTGAGTTGCCTAGATCCTAAAAAAAAAAAAATAATAATTAAAAAAAAAAAAAAAAGAAAATCCCTACTTCTTTTTTCCCCCCTCAGAGCTAGAAACGCCCCGAACTAAACCGAGAGCGCCTTCCCCGTGATCGCAATCAAAATAACCATAAAAGCTCCAAATTGGGAATAAATGATGCTGCGGCCAGGTTTCACCGCCTGCGGCACGGGAAAGCCCTGGGGTGCCCATCGCGGGCGGGCAGCGGGTCATTAAAGCAATTTGGGATGAAAAAGCTCCTTTTTAGCTAAAGCACACAAACTGTTTGTACCTCAACTGGGTGTTTTCCCAGTTGTCCCAGTTTGGCACATGGTCAAACCTCACAGCATGCATCAGTTCAGGCTTTCCGGTCTGATATTCCGATGGATAAAATCCGGTCCTGCAAAGCCGGGGCCGACACCGGGGATATTAAAACATCAAGACCAAATCAAACCCCTTCTCCGATGCGATTGGGAGCAGGAGAGGAGCCTGATGCCGATCCTCAATAGCTCCGTCGGATCCTGTACCGGCGATTCAACACATTATAAGGCAAAAAAGAGAAGATTCGGCTAAATCAAGACATATCCGGCGGCTCCAGTGCCGGGAACGACAGATTTTGGGGTCGATAATCTCATGCCAGGACTGCAAATGCTATTTCCTCTCTTCTACCTATTTCATATTAAATCAACGCATGTTTTGCCTTGATTAATTTGGTTAATTAATATGGCAGCTCCCAGACAGAGGTCACTGGTGGGGACATGAGCCTGTGACACCGACTTGCTACGGGGCTTTGCCATCCACAGAGCATGGCGAGCCCGTGTTGGGGACCTCGTGGCACTGCACGACGCCATGGGGACTGTAGTGACACCCCACACTGTCACAGCATCCCCAGAGCATCCTGCTGTCCCTGCATCGGGGACCTTGGTGACACCGCACGCTGCCACAGCATCCCTAGAGCAGGATGTCCCTGCACTGGGGACCTTGTGCACCACATGCTGCTACATCGGGGACACTGGTGACACCAGGTGACACCGCCACTGCCACAGCATCCCCAGACCAGGATGTCCCTGCATTAGGGACCTTGTGACACCACATGCTGCTACATCGGGGACACTGGTGTACCAGGTGACACCATGCACTGCCACAGCATCCCCAGACCAGGATGTCCCTGCATCAGGGACCTTGGTGACACCACGCACTGCCACAGCATCGCCAGAGCAGGATGTCCCCGCATCGGGGACCTTGCGACAGCCGCAAACATCCCTGGTGTAGCATGTCCCCATGCCGGGGATATTAGGACAACATGAACTGCCATAACAGGATGTCCCTATATTGGGGGACCTTGTGACACCCCACACTGCCACGGCAATCCCAGAGCAGGACATCCCTGTATTGGGGACCTTGTGACACCCCACACTGCCACGGCAATGCCAAAGCAGGATGTCCCCGCATCAGGGACCATAGTGACACCCCACACTGCCACAGCAATCCCAGAGCAGGACGTCCCCACACCGGGAACCTTGTGACACCCCACACTGCCACGGCAATCCAAAAGCAAGATGTCCCCACACCGGGAACCTTGTGACACCCCACACTGCCACGGCAATCCCAAAGCAGGACGTCCCCCACATCGGGGACCTCGTGGCACCATCCCCAAGCGCGGGGAGGAGCCGGGTGCCATCCCTCCCACACACGCAGCCGAAAGCACAACCACAACCCAACCCCCCCCCACCGGCCACCAAATCCCCCTCCAAACCCTCCTCCCACCCCACGCACTGGTGGGACCCCTCACCTCCGGTGAAAACTCCAACCTCGTGCTCCATCGCCGGCGGGGACACGCAGCCGGGTGACCCGGCGTGGGGGGGGTGGAACCGAGGGGACCAGCCCCTCCCCGGGCAGCCCTAAGCCAACGCGACGCGGTGAACATGGTAAGGGAGGAAGAACCGAGCAAAAAGCTCGACGTGTTGATGGGCTGCGACCGACCGCGGCTCCAACCGCCCCACCGATCCCCGCGGCTCCAACCCCCCCCCCCCCCCCCCCCCCACCGATCCCCGCGGCTCCAACCGCCCCACCGATCCCCGCGCCGATACAGGGAGGAAACCCCCCCCCTCTGGGTGCGGGTTGATAAGGGTGCCGGCGATTCGGGAAACGAGGAGGGAACCGCAGCCTGGAGATAAAGGCTCAGCAACTCGGATCCCTCCTCGCCGGGTCCCACAGGGAAGCGGCACCTCCCCACTCACCCCTGGGGGGGACAGGGATGAGCCCCAAAGTAGGAAGGGGGTGAAGGTTGGAGCATCTCTGGCCCCATTGCTGCTGTCCGCAACAACTAATTACCTAAACCACTCCTAAAAGAGCCCCCGCGTGGTGCAGCACCCCGAAAAAATCCCGGTAAGCAGCCCAAAACATCCCCCCAAAGAGCAAGGAGGGGAGACGAGGCCACCAAAAAGCCACGAGAAGGGTCCCCGCGGGATGTGGCACCCAGCTCCCATCGCTCATGGTGCCTCCAGCCCAAAAACAGGGTGACGGTTCGGGTACCACAACCGGGGATGGGAAATCCCCGGCAGCGTCTCCTTCCCCCTCCCCACGCCGGCTCAAAGCTCAGTCGGGCAGAACGGAGCAGCTGCCCGAGCCGCCACGGTGCTCGCTCCTCCGCTAACAAGCCCGCACGCTACAGAGCCCAGCCGCCGCTTGCTTGCCGCGATCACCGGCACCGGGGCAAGCGGCGACGCGGGGTTTCTTCTTCCATCTCCTCTCCTGCACCGCTGTCCTTCGTGGGTCACACCGTGCGGGGTGTGCTGCCTCTCCGGCACCGGCTCGGCGCTCTCTGGCACGCAAGCAACACTGCTCGGTGCCAGTGGCACCCCAAAAACCACCCTCATTGAGGGGAACATCTCTCCTGGAGATCGCTTGCTGACCTCCCGGCAGCAGCACGGACTTTGCCTGGCTCTAAAAACCTACCGGCAGCTGCCAAAGCTGCCTCTGGCTCATGGTCACAGTACTCGGCAGATGCCAAGATAATTTTGTTGTGATGAGGCTGTTGGAGGCACCAGAAGAGCCCCAAAACCTTGACATCAGTGGCACCGCAAGCGTTTGTGTGAGGTCGTCCCACCCCACCAGACCCTTAGTCCGGCGTGCCAGTCTTAACCTCCATTTTGGGGCATTTGGGGCCATTTCACCTTGTTTTTTCAAGCCGAGAAGTGCAACGGGAGCTCGCCCAGCCCCTCCGGTTGCATGCCCTTAAGTCTGCCCATGAGCACGACTGGAGCTGGGTCCACCCAAAGCACCCCAGGACCCCAACTGAGCCCCACCACCCATCCAGAGCCAGGTTGGACATACAGATGGGGACGTTCTCCATCTCCCGACACAGCCCTCGCTATTTTTTGGGCACCGACTCCCTCCTTAAACACCATCTCTAAACATCCATGTCCGTTCCCCAGAGTTAATTTTCCACCCATTGACCACAGTGAAGGAACCGAGAGCTGAAAAGCTTCCCAGATGCAACGTGGTCCTTCCGCACCCACCTCATGGTGGGGTAAATAACAGCAGGACTCACCCAGCAGGTCGCCTGCGCCAGAAGATAAGGTTTTAAGTCAACTGGTGTTTGCAGAGATGGGCAAACTCGTTACGGGGAAGCAGCGTGGAAGAGGAATCACAGCCGGCCACTCGACTGAAAAAGCCACCCTCCAGCCAGGGGACAAGTAACAAGGCAAATCACCGGCCAGTGGTGGGATCCGTGGCCACCACCCACCTCGTTTTCCAGCGAGGATGTGGGGATGGGGAAGGACAAGGGGGTTGCAAACGCATGGAAGGGTTCAGGTAGGACTTGGGATGGTGGAGGTGCCCAGCCGGCATTTGGCATTGAAATGATGGAGAAGTTGAGGTGGGACAGGGTTAATCCTCCAAAGCAGGCAGAGGACAGACACCAGACAACCAGGGATCTACAGATAGGCAGACAACTTGCAGCAGCCGCGCTCAATAGATAAGGAATTGGCCGAAGAGCTGTGTCCGAAGAGTTGTAGTCAACATCTCAAGGTCCAAGTGGAAACCAGTAACAAGCGGAGACCCTCAAGGGTCTGTACGGGGATCAGTACTATTTAATATCTCCATCAACAACACGTATCGTGGGATTGAGCGCACCCTCAGCAAGTTTGTGGGTGACACCAAACTGAGTTGATACCTTGAGGGAAGGGATGTCATCCAGAAGGACCTTGACAGGCCAATGGGACTTCTTGATGGATCAAAAAGCGGGCCAACGTGAACCTCAGGAAGCTCACCGAGGCCAAATGCAAGGTCCTGCACCCGGGTCGGGGCAATCCCCAGTGTCACGGACTAGGGGACTGAGAGCAGCCCCATGGAGAAGGGCCTATTAAAGCGGGTCTAGCGGAGACCACTTGGATCGAAGACGATCCAAGAGCTGGAGCACCTCTCCTATGAAGAAAGGCTGATAAGAGTTGGGGTTGTCCAGTCTGGAGAAGTGAAGGCTCTGGGAAAACCTTCCTGTGGCCTTTCCGTATATAAAAGGGGCTTGTAAGATGGATAAAGACTTTTTAGCAAGACCCGTAGGGCAAGGGGCAACGGGTTTAAACTGGAAGAGGGTAGATTTAGATTAAACCTAAGGAAGAAACGTTTTATGATGAAGGTGGTGAGACACTGGACCAGGTTGCCCAGAGAAATTGTGGATGCCCCATCACTGGAAGCGTTCAAGATCAGGTTGCACGGGGTTTTGAGCAACCTCATCTAGTGGGAGATGTCCCTGCCCACAGCAAGCGGTTGGACTGGATGATCTTTGAAGGTCCCTTCCAACCCAAAACATTCTATGAAAACCTCTCTGCTCATCCAGAGCCCTTGGAAGAGAGTTTTTCACAGAGCCGAGCCAGGGGCGGACCCAACGGGGTCTCCCATGGGTGACGGAGATCCCCCACCCCATAACGGGACATCCCCTGCGAGAGCACCCGGTCCACACACGGGGTTTTTACGCTGCCAAGAGCAACCCAGTATAGCTGCATGCCAGCACTGGGGGCCAACCAGTCCTTGCCGGAGCTGCTCATCCCCTGTCACCCGCACAGCGCCGGCAGCACGGCTTCCCCAGCACCGAGCGGTGGGGCAGAGGACAACGCCTTCGCCCTGCAAGCGCGCAGCCGCCCTCGGCAGAGCTGGAGGAGCGTTTCCGTTTCAAGAAGAGGGGAATTCAGTGAGGCCAGGCGCAGGTGGCACAGTTTCGCTCCGCTCGGCACAACCGCTGCTTCGCCAGCAATACCGAAAACACACGGGTCACCGCCGCGGCGGCACAGTCCCCACCTGCTCCCTCCTGATGCGGCACCGGTCCCACACCGATGCGCGGTGGAGCACGACCACCTTGCACGGGGACAGGCAAGTGTCGTTTGGGGACACCTTCGGTTCGGGGTCCCAACGCTGTGCCAGGGGAGACGAGGGGTCTCCAAAAAGCCACCAGCTTGACCCACCGCCGGGTTTTGTGCCTGTCTGTGGTGCTGAAGCCGGGTCGCGGCACAACGGCACAGGGATGCCAGCCCGGCATTCAAACCCGGGTTTCTCCTTCCATCAAACCCACATGTTTCTTACCGTACCGCGGTTCCTGTTTCACCGCGAGATGCTGAGAGTTGGGGAACGTCTCCAACGCCAGGAGAGCAAATGCCCGCCGCAAACTGCCCCGGCGCGATGGTGCGACCATCGGGCAAACCAACCGAATCAACCCGAGCATCACCAGGCACGCACGAAGCACCGGGAGATGTCCCCGTCTCCCAAGAAGCCACCCCAACGGCGCCGACCGGGGACTTACCGGCCACGTCGTGCGCTTCCAGGGCGACGTCGGGCTCCTGACGTGAGAGCGACGAGAAGAAGTCGGGGTCCTCTTGCAACGGGCGCAGCTCGGCGCCGGAGGGTCCCTTCCCCTCCCTGCTCATCGTCGCCAGATCATCTGCGGCATAGAAAGCATCTTCCTCGAGCTCCGTCTCCGTTTCCACCGACGTCCCAGATAAAGCCGGGTTCTCCAGGGGCTTTTTTGCATCTTGAAGGAAAGCGGCTCTTCGTTCTTCGCCTTGGGGGCACTCAAGGGCAGGAAAAGTCTCTTTGTTTGGCTCCGGTGTCATTAACAGGGCTCTGCCTCCATCTCCTTGGCGCTCTGAGAAATTAGGGACAGCTTTCTCCATCCCTCGCCGATTGTGCTGTGTCACTCGGAAAAAAACACCGCGCCGGCACTCGGGAGGGTTGGCGGCCAGGGACTGCCGGAAAAATCTACAAGAAATAAGAGATAAAAGAGGAGAAAATGAGAAAAGAGGCCGGATTTTGCAGAGGTAGAGGAGAAACAGTTGCGGCTCTGCCCGTGCCGGGAAACCCAATGGTCTCGGTGCCTTGCCGTGGTCACCAAAGCTCTGGTGTCCCAGAGCCGGGCAAGACATCGGGTCCCATGGCTCTCCCCTTGCAAAAAATTGGTGCTGCCAGTAGCCAACACGGTGCCAGGTCCCTGCCGGAGTCAAAGGACTCCAAAAGGTGCTGCTTCTCCCCAGTCCAAAGCTTTTTCCCGCCCCGCTCTCTGCACCACGATTTGCCGGGGGAACGGCATCCCCTCCATCCTCTGCCACACACTCCCCAAAAAACCCCGGTCGCCCCCAAATCGATTATTTATCCCTCAAAAAAATTCAATCCCCACGATGCAGCGCGGCGAAAGGTGCCAGTTTGCACTCCTGGGAGCTCTGCTCTGCTGTTGGCTGCCCCAAAATCGGGGTGGCTGCCCCCAAAAACGGGAGGAGGTGGATTTTGGGATGCTGTGCCACATCCTTCCCCCGTATGAATTCAAGCGGATGGGACAAAGTGGTACCTTCGCGCTGGGGGACCCTCGAAGGGTTTGGGGACCCCTCAAAGGGTTTGGGGACCCCTCAAAGGGCAACCGGGTACCGGCCGCTCAAGTGTGGATCCCCCCCAAAAACAAACCATCACCGCAAAACACCTTCTGCCACCCGACACTGCTGCAGCTGCAGGTTCCAAGGGTGAAAAATAAAATCATCGGGAGAAATAAAGGAGAGCGCTCAGGATCCTGATCTCTGCAGGGCGGAGATGCCGGGTGGAATCCTGACCCGGGTAGGCGGAGAAGGGAAAAAAAGGAGGAAAGAGGCGCTAAAAAGCCGGGCTTATCAGCTCCGCTGGAGGATAAAGGCACAGGAGGAGAGCGAAGGAGCTAAATTTACCCCGGTGAGGAAGGAGAAGGCAGAGAAGAGACTATAAATACCTTCAAGGTAGGAATGCAAATGAAGAGGGAATTATTCGAGCTGGCGCAAGATGTTTCCCCGCCCCGGGGTCGAGGGAGGAGAGCGATGGAGCAAATCCCAACGCCCGGCGGCCACCTCGAAATGCCACCCCGAAATCTCTCCCGCCCCAAAGCAGCCGGTGCCTGTCGCTTCCCCGGGGAACGATGCCCGGAGCCAACGTGGGTTAGTTTGCCAATAAAGAAGTGAAAAGAGAAATTCAATTAAA
>NW_026114289.1:0-13486 GCF_018139145.2 Gymnogyps californianus | reverse complement strand
AGCTGTTGCTAGCCAGCACCCTTCCTTGGAAGCGCTTTTGAGGCCTAGCAACACTGGGGCTTTGCGCTTCTCTAGCCACCTAACGTCACGGTCATCTCTCTCCAGTCTCGTAGAGCTGAGCTGAGAAATTGAAAACGTCCAGCAATTGCTCAGAGATGAAAAGTGCCAGCACTGAAAGCTGTTGCTAGCCAGCACCCTTCCTTGGAAGCGCTTTCAGAGGCCTAGCAACACTGGGGCTTTGCGCTTCTCTAGCCACCTAACGTCACGGTCATCCTCTCCGTCTCGTAGAGCTGAGCTCAGGAGAAATTGAAAACGTCCAGCAATTGCTCAGAGATGAAAAGTGCCAGCACTGAAAGCTGTTGCTAGCCAGCACCCTTCCTTGGAAGCGCTTTCAGAGGCCTAGCAACTGGGGCTTTGCGCTTCTCTAGCCACCTCAAACGTCACTCATCCTCTCCGTCTCGTAGAGCAGAGCTCAGAGAAATTGAAAACGTCCAGCAATTGCTCAGAGATGAAAAGTGCCAGCACTGAAAGCTGTTGCTAGCCAGCACCCTTCCTTGGCAAGCGCTTTTCAGGCCACACAACACTGGGGCTCTGTGCTTCTCTAGCCACCTCATCTTCTGCTCATCCTCTCGCGCAGTCTAAAGAGAGCTCAGGTGAGAAATTGCAAACGTCGAGCAATTGCTCAGAGATGAAAAGTGCCAGCACTGAAAGCTGTTGCTAGCCAGCACCCTTCCTTGGAAGCGCTTTTGTAGCCCTAAGAACACTGGGGCTCTGTGCTTCTCTAGCCACCTCATCTTCTGCTCATCCTCTCGCGCCGTCTAAAGAGAGCTCAGGTGAGAAATTGCAAACGTCGAGCAATTGCTCAGAGATGAAAAGTGCCAGCACTGAAAGCTGTTGCTAGCCAGCACCCTTCCTTGGAAGCGCTTTCAGAGGCCTAGCAACACTGGGGCTCTGCGCTTCTCTAGCCACCTCATCTTCTGCTCATCTCTCGCGCCGTCTAAAGAGAGCTCAGGTGAGAAATTGCAAACGTCGAGCAATTGCTCAGAGATGAAAAGTGCCAGCACTGAAAGCTGTTGCTAGCCAGCACCCTTCCTTGGAAGCGCTTTTGTAGGCCTAGAACACTGGGGCTCTTGGCTTCTCTAGCCACCTCATCTTCTGCTCATCCTCTCGCGCGTCTAAAGAGAGCTCAGGTGAGAAATTGCAAACGTCGAGCAATTGCTCAGAGATGAAAAGTGCCAGCACTGAAAGCTGTTGCTAGCCAGCACCCTTCCTTGGAAGCGCTTTTGTAGGCCTAGAACACTGGGGCTCTGCGCTTCTCTAGCCACCTCATCTTCTGCTCATCCTCTCGCGCGTCTAAAGAGAGCTCAGGTGAGAAATTGCAAACGTCGAGGAATTGCTCAGAGATGAAAAGTGCCAGCACTGAAAGCTGTTGCTAGCCAGCACCCTTCCTTGGAAGCGCTTTCAGAGGCCTAGCAACACTGGGGCTCTGCGCTTCTCTAGCCACCTCATCTTCTGCTCATCTCTCGCGCGTCTAAGAGAGCTCAGGTGAGAAATTGCAAACGTCCAGCAATTGCTCAGAGATGAAAAGTGCCAGCACTGAAAGCTGTTGCTAGCCAGCACCCTTCCTTGGAAGCGCTTTTGTAGGCCTAAGAACACTGGGGCTCTGTGCTTCTCTAGCCACCTCATCTTCTGCTCATCCTCTCGCGCGTCTAAAGAGAGCTCAGGTGAGAAATTGCAAACGTCGAGGAATTGCTCAGAGATGAAAAGTGCCAGCACTGAAAGCTGTTGCTAGCCAGCACCCTTCCTTGGAAGCGCTTTTGTAGCCCTAAGAACACTGGGGCTCTGTGCTTCTCTAGCCACCTCATCTTCTGCTCATCCTCTCGCGCCGTCTAAAGAGAGCTCAGGTGAGAAATTGCAAACGTCGAGGAATTGCTCAGAGATGAAAAGTGCCAGCACTGAAAGCTGTTGCTAGCCAGCACCCTTCCTTGGAAGCGCTTTTGTAGGCCTAGAACACTGGGGCTTTGGCTTCTCTAGCCACCTCACTTCTGCTCATCCTCTCGCGCGTCTAAAGAGAGCTCAGGTGAGAAATTGCAAACGTCGAGCAATTGCTCAGAGATGAAAAGTGCCAGCACTGAAAGCTGTTGCTAGCCAGCACCCTTCCTTGGAAGCGCTTTCGTAGGCCTAGAACACTGGGGCTCTGCGCTTCTCTAGCCACCTCATCTTCTGCTCATCCTCTCGCGCGTCTAAAGAGAGCTCAGGTGAGAAATTGCAAACGTCGAGCAATTGCTCAGAGATGAAAAGTGCCAGCACTGAAAGCTGTTGCTAGCCAGCACCCTTCCTTGGAAGCGCTTTTGTAGGCCTAAGAACACTGGGGCTCTGCGCTTCTCTAGCCACCTCATCTTCTGCTCATCCTCTCGCGCCGTCTAAAGAGAGCTCAGGTGAGAAATTGCAAACGTCGAGCAATTGCTCAGAGATGAAAAGTGCCAGCACTGAAAGCTGTTGCTAGCCAGCACCCTTCCTTGGAAGCGCTTTTGTAGGCCTAGAACACTGGGGCTCTGCGCTTCTCTAGCCACCTCATCTTCTGCTCATCTCTCGCGCGTCTAAGAGAGCTCAGGTGAGAAATTGCAAACGTCGAGCAATTGCTCAGAGATGAAAAGTGCCAGCACTGAAAGCTGTTGCTAGCCAGCACCCTTCCTTGGAAGCGCTTTTGTAGGCCTAAGAACACTGGGGCTCTGTGCTTCTCTAGCCACCTCATCTTCTGCTCATCCTCTCGCGCCGTCTAAAGAGAGCTCAGGTGAGAAATTGCAAACGTCGAGCAATTGCTCAGAGATGAAAAGTGCCAGCACTGAAAGCTGTTGCTAGCCAGCACCCTTCCTTGGAAGCGCTTTTGTAGCCTAAGAACACTGGGGCTCTGTGCTTCTCTAGCCACCTCATCTTCTGCTCATCCTCTCGCGCCGTCTAAAGAGAGCTCAGGTGAGAAATTGCAAACGTCGAGGAATTGCTCAGAGATGAAAAGTGCCAGCACTGAAAGCTGTTGCTAGCCAGCACCCTTCCTTGGAAGCGCTTTTGTAGGCCTAGAACACTGGGGCTCTTGGCTTCTCTAGCCACCTCATCTTCTGCTCATCCTCTCGCGCGTCTAAAGAGAGCTCAGGAAATTGCAAACGTCGAGGAATTGCTCAGAGATGAAAAGTGCCAGCACTGAAAGCTGTTGCTAGCCAGCACCCTTCCTTGGAAGCGCTTTTGTAGGCCTAAGAACACTGGGGCTCTGCGCTTCTCTAGCCACCTCATCTTCTGCTCATCCTCTCGCGCCGTCTAAAGAGAGCTCAGGTGAGAAATTGCAAACGTCGAGGAATTGCTCAGAGATGAAAAGTGCCAGCACTGAAAGCTGTTGCTAGCCAGCACCCTTCCTTGGAAGCGCTTTTGTAGGCCTAAGAACACTGGGGCTCTGCGCTTCTCTAGCCACCTCATCTTCTGCTCATCCTCTCGCGCCGTCTAAAGAGAGCTCAGGTGAGAAATTGCAAACGTCGAGGAATTGCTCAGAGATGAAAAGTGCCAGCACTGAAAGCTGTTGCTAGCCAGCACCCTTCCTTGGAAGCGCTTTTGTAGGCCTAAGAACACTGGGGCTCTGTGCTTCTCTAGCCACCTCATCTTCTGCTCATCCTCTCGCGCGTCTAAAGAGAGCTCAGGTGAGAAATTGCAAACGTCGAGGAATTGCTCAGAGATGAAAAGTGCCAGCACTGAAAGCTGTTGCTAGCCAGCACCCTTCCTTGGAAGCGCTTTTGTAGCCTAAGAACACTGGGGCTCTGGCTTCTCTAGCCACCTCATCTTCTGCTCATCCTCTCGCGCCGTCTAAAGAGAGCTCAGGTGAGAAATTGCAAACGTCGAGGAATTGCTCAGAGATGAAAAGTGCCAGCACTGAAAGCTGTTGCTAGCCAGCACCCTTCCTTGGAAGCGCTTTTGTAGGCCTAGAACACTGGGGCTCTGCGCTTCTCTAGCCACCTCATCTTCTGCTCATCCTCTCGCGCGTCTAAAGAGAGCTCAGGTGAGAAATTGCAAACGTCGAGCAATTGCTCAGAGATGAAAAGTGCCAGCACTGAAAGCTGTTGCTAGCCAGCACCCTTCCTTGGAAGCGCTTTTGTAGGCCTAGAACACTGGGGCTCTGCGCTTCTCTAGCCACCTCATCTTCTGCTCATCCTCTCGCGCGTCTAAAGAGAGCTCAGGTGAGAAATTGCAAACGTCGAGCAATTGCTCAGAGATGAAAAGTGCCAGCACTGAAAGCTGTTGCTAGCCAGCACCCTTCCTTGGAAGCGCTTTGTAGGCCTAGAACACTGGGGCTCTGCGCTTCTCTAGCCACCTCACTTCTGCTCATCCTCTCGCGCCGTCTAAGAGAGCTCAGGTGAGAAATTGCAAACGTCGAGCAATTGCTCAGAGATGAAAAGTGCCAGCACTGAAAGCTGTTGCTAGCCAGCACCCTTCCTTGGAAGCGCTTTTGTAGGCCTAAGAACACTGGGGCTCTGGGCTTCTCTAGCCACCTCATCTTCTGCTCATCCTCTCGCGCCGTCTAAAGAGAGCTCAGGTGAGAAATTGCAAACGTCGAGGAATTGCTCAGAGATGAAAAGTGCCAGCACTGAAAGCTGTTGCTAGCCAGCACCCTTCCTTGGAAGCGCTTTTGTAGGCCTAAGAACACTGGGGCTCTGGCTTCTCTAGCCACCTCATCTTCTGCTCATCCTCTCGCGCCGTCTAAAGAGAGCTCAGGTGAGAAATTGCAAACGTCGAGCAATTGCTCAGAGATGAAAAGTGCCAGCACTGAAAGCTGTTGCTAGCCAGCACCCTTCCTTGGAAGCGCTTTTGTAGGCCTAGAACACTGGGGCTCTGCGCTTCTCTAGCCACCTCATCTTCTGCTCATCCTCTCGCGCGTCTAAAGAGAGCTCAGTGAGAAATTGCAAACGTCGAGGAATTGCTCAGAGATGAAAAGTGCCAGCACTGAAAGCTGTTGCTAGCCAGCACCCTTCCTTGGAAGCGCTTTTGTAGGCCTAGAACACTGGGGCTCTGCGCTTCTCTAGCCACCTCATCTTCTGCTCATCCTCTCGCGCCGTCTAAAGAGAGCTCAGGTGAGAAATTGCAAACGTCGAGCAATTGCTCAGAGATGAAAAGTGCCAGCACTGAAAGCTGTTGCTAGCCAGCACCCTTCCTTGGAAGCGCTTTTGTAGGCCTAAGAACACTGGGGCTCTTGGCTTCTCTAGCCACCTCATCTTCTGCTCATCCTCTCGCGCCGTCTAAAGAGAGCTCAGGTGAGAAATTGCAAACGTCGAGGAATTGCTCAGAGATGAAAAGTGCCAGCACTGAAAGCTGTTGCTAGCCAGCACCCTTCCTTGGAAGCGCTTTTGTAGGCCTAGAACACTGGGGCTCTGCGCTTCTCTAGCCACCTCATCTTCTGCTCATCCTCTCGCGCGTCTAAAGAGAGCTCAGGTGAGAAATTGCAAACGTCGAGCAATTGCTCAGAGATGAAAAGTGCCAGCACTGAAAGCTGTTGCTAGCCAGCACCCTTCCTTGGAAGCGCTTTTGTAGGCCTAAGAACACTGGGGCTCTTGGCTTCTCTAGCCACCTCATCTTCTGCTCATCCTCTCGCGCCGTCTAAAGAGAGCTCAGGTGAGAAATTGCAAACGTCGAGCAATTGCTCAGAGATGAAAAGTGCCAGCACTGAAAGCTGTTGCTAGCCAGCACCCTTCCTTGGAAGCGCTTTTGTAGGCCTAAGAACACTGGGGCTCTGCGCTTCTCTAGCCACCTCATCTTCTGCTCATCCTCTCGCGCCGTCTAAAGAGAGCTCAGGTGAGAAATTGCAAACGTCGAGCAATTGCTCAGAGATGAAAAGTGCCAGCACTGAAAGCTGTTGCTAGCCAGCACCCTTCCTTGGAAGCGCTTTTGTAGGCCTAAGAACACTGGGGCTCTGGCTTCTCTAGCCACCTCATCTTCTGCTCATCCTCTCGCGCCGTCTAAAGAGAGCTCAGGTGAGAAATTGCAAACGTCGAGGAATTGCTCAGAGATGAAAAGTGCCAGCACTGAAAGCTGTTGCTAGCCAGCACCCTTCCTTGGAAGCGCTTTTGTAGGCCTAAGAACACTGGGGCTCTGCGCTTCTCTAGCCACCTCATCTTCTGCTCATCCTCTCGCGCGTCTAAGAGAGCTCAGGTGAGAAATTGCAAACGTCGAGGAATTGCTCAGAGATGAAAAGTGCCAGCACTGAAAGCTGTTGCTAGCCAGCACCCTTCCTTGGAAGCGCTTTTGTAGGCCTAAGAACACTGGGGCTCTGTGCTTCTCTAGCCACCTCATCTTCTGCTCATCCTCTCGCGCGTCTAAAGAGAGCTCAGGTGAGAAATTGCAAACGTCGAGCAATTGCTCAGAGATGAAAAGTGCCAGCACTGAAAGCTGTTGCTAGCCAGCACCCTTCCTTGGAAGCGCTTTTGTAGGCCTAAGAACACTGGGGCTCTGGCTTCTCTAGCCACCTCATCTTCTGCTCATCCTCTCGCGCCGTCTAAAGAGAGCTCAGGTGAGAAATTGCAAACGTCGAGCAATTGCTCAGAGATGAAAAGTGCCAGCACTGAAAGCTGTTGCTAGCCAGCACCCTTCCTTGGAAGCGCTTTCAGAGGCCTAGCAACACTGGGGCTTTGCGCTTCTCTAGCCACCTCATCTTCTGCTCATCCTCTCGCGCGTCTAAGAGAGCTCAGGTGAGAAATTGCAAACGTCGAGCAATTGCTCAGAGATGAAAAGTGCCAGCACTGAAAGCTGTTGCTAGCCAGCACCCTTCCTTGGAAGCGCTTTTGTAGGCCTAAGAACACTGGGGCTCTGCGCTTCTCTAGCCACCTCATCTTCTGCTCATCCTCTCGCGCCGTCTAAAGAGAGCTCAGGTGAGAAATTGCAAACGTCGAGCAATTGCTCAGAGATGAAAAGTGCCAGCACTGAAAGCTGTTGCTAGCCAGCACCCTTCCTTGGAAGCGCTTTTGTAGGCCTAAGAACACTGGGGCTCTGCGCTTCTCTAGCCACCTCATCTTCTGCTCATCCTCTCGCGCGTCTAAAGAGAGCTCAGGTGAGAAATTGCAAACGTCGAGCAATTGCTCAGAGATGAAAAGTGCCAGCACTGAAAGCTGTTGCTAGCCAGCACCCTTCCTTGGAAGCGCTTTTGTAGGCCTAAGAACACTGGGGCTCTGTGCTTCTCTAGCCACCTCATCTTCTGCTCATCCTCTCGCGCCGTCTAAAGAGAGCTCAGGTGAGAAATTGCAAACGTCGAGGAATTGCTCAGAGATGAAAAGTGCCAGCACTGAAAGCTGTTGCTAGCCAGCACCCTTCCTTGGAAGCGCTTTTGTAGGCCTAAGAACACTGGGGCTCTGGCTTCTCTAGCCACCTCATCTTCTGCTCATCCTCTCGCGCCGTCTAAAGAGAGCTCAGGTGAGAAATTGCAAACGTCGAGGAATTGCTCAGAGATGAAAAGTGCCAGCACTGAAAGCTGTTGCTAGCCAGCACCCTTCCTTGGAAGCGCTTTTGTAGGCCTAGAACACTGGGGCTTCTGGCTTCTCTAGCCACCTCATCTTCTGCTCATCCTCTCGCGCGTCTAAAGAGAGCTCAGGTGAGAAATTGCAAACGTCGAGGAATTGCTCAGAGATGAAAAGTGCCAGCACTGAAAGCTGTTGCTAGCCAGCACCCTTCCTTGGAAGCGCTTTTGTAGGCCTAGAACACTGGGGCTCTGCGCTTCTCTAGCCACCTCATCTTCTGCTCATCCTCTCGCGCGTCTAAGAGAGCTCAGGTGAGAAATTGCAAACGTCGAGCAATTGCTCAGAGATGAAAAGTGCCAGCACTGAAAGCTGTTGCTAGCCAGCACCCTTCCTTGGAAGCGCTTTTGTAGGCCTAAGAACACTGGGGCTTCTGGCTTCTCTAGCCACCTCATCTTCTGCTCATCCTCTCGCGCCGTCTAAAGAGAGCTCAGGTGAGAAATTGCAAACGTCGAGCAATTGCTCAGAGATGAAAAGTGCCAGCACTGAAAGCTGTTGCTAGCCAGCACCCTTCCTTGGAAGCGCTTTTGTAGGCCTAGAACACTGGGGCTCTGCGCTTCTCTAGCCACCTCATCTTCTGCTCATCCTCTCGCGCCGTCTAAAGAGAGCTCAGGTGAGAAATTGCAAACGTCGAGCAATTGCTCAGAGATGAAAAGTGCCAGCACTGAAAGCTGTTGCTAGCCAGCACCCTTCCTTGGAAGCGCTTTTGTAGGCCTAAGAACACTGGGGCTCTGTGCTTCTCTAGCCACCTCATCTTCTGCTCATCCTCTCGCGCGTCTAAAGAGAGCTCAGGTGAGAAATTGCAAACGTCGAGGAATTGCTCAGAGATGAAAAGTGCCAGCACTGAAAGCTGTTGCTAGCCAGCACCCTTCCTTGGAAGCGCTTTTGTAGGCCTAAGAACACTGGGGCTCTGTGCTTCTCTAGCCACCTCATCTTCTGCTCATCCTCTCGCGCCGTCTAAAGAGAGCTCAGGTGAGAAATTGCAAACGTCGAGGAATTGCTCAGAGATGAAAAGTGCCAGCACTGAAAGCTGTTGCTAGCCAGCACCCTTCCTTGGAAGCGCTTTTGTAGGCCTAAGAACACTGGGGCTCTGCGCTTCTCTAGCCACCTCATCTTCTGCTCATCCTCTCGCGCGTCTAAAGAGAGCTCAGGTGAGAAATTGCAAACGTCGAGGAATTGCTCAGAGATGAAAAGTGCCAGCACTGAAAGCTGTTGCTAGCCAGCACCCTTCCTTGGAAGCGCTTTTGTAGGCCTAAGAACACTGGGGCTCTGCGCTTCTCTAGCCACCTCATCTTCTGCTCATCCTCTCGCGCGTCTAAAGAGAGCTCAGGTGAGAAATTGCAAACGTCGAGCAATTGCTCAGAGATGAAAAGTGCCAGCACTGAAAGCTGTTGCTAGCCAGCACCCTTCCTTGGAAGCGCTTTCGTAGGCCTAGCAACACTGGGGCTCTGCGCTTCTCTAGCCACCTCATCTTCTGCTCATCTCTCGCGCGTCTAAAGAGAGCTCAGGTGAGAAATTGCAAACGTCGAGCAATTGCTCAGAGATGAAAAGTGCCAGCACTGAAAGCTGTTGCTAGCCAGCACCCTTCCTTGGAAGCGCTTTTGTAGGCCTAAGAACACTGGGGCTCTGTGCTTCTCTAGCCACCTCATCTTCTGCTCATCCTCTCGCGCCGTCTAAAGAGAGCTCAGGTGAGAAATTGCAAACGTCGAGGAATTGCTCAGAGATGAAAAGTGCCAGCACTGAAAGCTGTTGCTAGCCAGCACCCTTCCTTGGAAGCGCTTTTGTAGCCCTAAGAACACTGGGGCTCTGTGCTTCTCTAGCCACCTCATCTTCTGCTCATCCTCTCGCGCCGTCTAAAGAGAGCTCAGGTGAGAAATTGCAAACGTCGAGGAATTGCTCAGAGATGAAAAGTGCCAGCACTGAAAGCTGTTGCTAGCCAGCACCCTTCCTTGGAAGCGCTTTCGTAGGCCTAGAACACTGGGGCTCTGCGCTTCTCTAGCCACCTCATCTTCTGCTCATCCTCTCGCGCGTCTAAAGAGAGCTCAGGTGAGAAATTGCAAACGTCGAGGAATTGCTCAGAGATGAAAAGTGCCAGCACTGAAAGCTGTTGCTAGCCAGCACCCTTCCTTGGAAGCGCTTTCAGAGGCCTAGCAACACTGGGGCTCTGCGCTTCTCTAGCCACCTCATCTTCTGCTCATCCTCTCGCGCGTCTAAGAGAGCTCAGGTGAGAAATTGCAAACGTCGAGCAATTGCTCAGAGATGAAAAGTGCCAGCACTGAAAGCTGTTGCTAGCCAGCACCCTTCCTTGGAAGCGCTTTTGTAGGCCTAAGAACACTGGGGCTCTTGGCTTCTCTAGCCACCTCATCTTCTGCTCATCCTCTCGCGCCGTCTAAAGAGAGCTCAGGTGAGAAATTGCAAACGTCGAGGAATTGCTCAGAGATGAAAAGTGCCAGCACTGAAAGCTGTTGCTAGCCAGCACCCTTCCTTGGAAGCGCTTTTGTAGGCCTAGAACACTGGGGCTCTGCGCTTCTCTAGCCACCTCATCTTCTGCTCATCCTCTCGCGCCGTCTAAAGAGAGCTCAGGTGAGAAATTGCAAACGTCGAGCAATTGCTCAGAGATGAAAAGTGCCAGCACTGAAAGCTGTTGCTAGCCAGCACCCTTCCTTGGAAGCGCTTTTGTAGGCCTAAGAACACTGGGGCTCTGCGCTTCTCTAGCCACCTCATCTTCTGCTCATCCTCTCGCGCCGTCTAAAGAGAGCTCAGGTGAGAAATTGCAAACGTCGAGCAATTGCTCAGAGATGAAAAGTGCCAGCACTGAAAGCTGTTGCTAGCCAGCACCCTTCCTTGGAAGCGCTTTTGTAGCCCTAAGAACACTGGGGCTCTGTGCTTCTCTAGCCACCTCATCTTCTGCTCATCCTCTCGCGCCGTCTAAAGAGAGCTCAGGTGAGAAATTGCAAACGTCGAGGAATTGCTCAGAGATGAAAAGTGCCAGCACTGAAAGCTGTTGCTAGCCAGCACCCTTCCTTGGAAGCGCTTTTGTAGGCCTAGAACACTGGGGCTCTTGGCTTCTCTAGCCACCTCATCTTCTGCTCATCCTCTCGCGCGTCTAAAGAGAGCTCAGGTGAGAAATTGCAAACGTCGAGGAATTGCTCAGAGATGAAAAGTGCCAGCACTGAAAGCTGTTGCTAGCCAGCACCCTTCCTTGGAAGCGCTTTTGTAGGCCTAGAACACTGGGGCTCTGCGCTTCTCTAGCCACCTCATCTTCTGCTCATCCTCTCGCGCCGTCTAAAGAGAGCTCAGGTGAGAAATTGCAAACGTCGAGCAATTGCTCAGAGATGAAAAGTGCCAGCACTGAAAGCTGTTGCTAGCCAGCACCCTTCCTTGGAAGCGCTTTTGTAGGCCTAAGAACACTGGGGCTCTGCGCTTCTCTAGCCACCTCATCTTCTGCTCATCCTCTCGCGCGTCTAAAGAGAGCTCAGGTGAGAAATTGCAAACGTCGAGCAATTGCTCAGAGATGAAAAGTGCCAGCACTGAAAGCTGTTGCTAGCCAGCACCCTTCCTTGGAAGCGCTTTTGTAGGCCTAAGAACACTGGGGCTCTTGGCTTCTCTAGCCACCTCATCTTCTGCTCATCCTCTCGCGCCGTCTAAAGAGAGCTCAGGTGAGAAATTGCAAACGTCGAGGAATTGCTCAGAGATGAAAAGTGCCAGCACTGAAAGCTGTTGCTAGCCAGCACCCTTCCTTGGAAGCGCTTTTGTAGGCCTAGAACACTGGGGCTCTGCGCTTCTCTAGCCACCTCATCTTCTGCTCATCCTCTCGCGCGTCTAAAGAGAGCTCAGGTGAGAAATTGCAAACGTCGAGCAATTGCTCAGAGATGAAAAGTGCCAGCACTGAAAGCTGTTGCTAGCCAGCACCCTTCCTTGGAAGCGCTTTTGTAGGCCTAAGAACACTGGGGCTCTGGCTTCTCTAGCCACCTCATCTTCTGCTCATCCTCTCGCGCGTCTAAAGAGAGCTCAGGTGAGAAATTGCAAACGTCGAGCAATTGCTCAGAGATGAAAAGTGCCAGCACTGAAAGCTGTTGCTAGCCAGCACCCTTCCTTGGAAGCGCTTTTGTAGCCCTAAGAACACTGGGGCTCTGTGCTTCTCTAGCCACCTCATCTTCTGCTCATCCTCTCGCGCAGTCTAAAGAGAGCTCAGGTGAGAAATTGCAAACGTCGAGGAATTGCTCAGAGATGAAAAGTGCCAGCACTGAAAGCTGTTGCTAGCCAGCACCCTTCCTTGGAAGCGCTTTTGTAGGCCTAGAACACTGGGGCTCTGCGCTTCTCTAGCCACCTAACGTCACTGCTCATCCTCTCGCGCGTCTAAAGAGAGCTCAGGTGAGAAATTGCAAACGTCGAGCAATTGCTCAGAGATGAAAAGTGCCAGCACTGAAAGCTGTTGCTAGCCAGCACCCTTCCTTGGAAGCGCTTTTGTAGGCCTAAGAACACTGGGGCTCTTGGCTTCTCTAGCCACCTCATCTTCTGCTCATCCTCTCGCGCGTCTAAAGAGAGCTCAGGTGAGAAATTGCAAACGTCGAGGAATTGCTCAGAGATGAAAAGTGCCAGCACTGAAAGCTGTTGCTAGCCAGCACCCTTCCTTGGAAGCGCTTTTGTAGGCCTAAGAACACTGGGGCTCTGCGCTTCTCTAGCCACCTCATCTTCTGCTCATCCTCTCGCGCGTCTAAAGAGAGCTCAGGTGAGAAATTGCAAACGTCGAGCAATTGCTCAGAGATGAAAAGTGCCAGCACTGAAAGCTGTTGCTAGCCAGCACCCTTCCTTGGAAGCGCTTTTGTAGGCCTAAGAACACTGGGGCTCTGCGCTTCTCTAGCCACCTCATCTTCTGCTCATCCTCTCGCGCCGTCTAAAGAGAGCTCAGGTGAGAAATTGCAAACGTCGAGCAATTGCTCAGAGATGAAAAGTGCCAGCACTGAAAGCTGTTGCTAGCCAGCACCCTTCCTTGGAAGCGCTTTTGTAGGCCTAAGAACACTGGGGCTCTGTGCTTCTCTAGCCACCTCATCTTCTGCTCATCCTCTCGCGCCGTCTAAAGAGAGCTCAGGTGAGAAATTGCAAACGTCGAGGAATTGCTCAGAGATGAAAAGTGCCAGCACTGAAAGCTGTTGCTAGCCAGCACCCTTCCTTGGAAGCGCTTTTGTAGGCCTAAGAACACTGGGGCTCTGTGCTTCTCTAGCCACCTCATCTTCTGCTCATCCTCTCGCGCCGTCTAAAGAGAGCTCAGGTGAGAAATTGCAAACGTCGAGCAATTGCTCAGAGATGAAAAGTGCCAGCACTGAAAGCTGTTGCTAGCCAGCACCCTTCCTTGGAAGCGCTTTTGTAGGCCTAAGAACACTGGGGCTCTGCGCTTCTCTAGCCACCTCATCTTCTGCTCATCCTCTCGCGCCGTCTAAAGAGAGCTCAGGTGAGAAATTGCAAACGTCGAGCAATTGCTCAGAGATGAAAAGTGCCAGCACTGAAAGCTGTTGCTAGCCAGCACCCTTCCTTGGAAGCGCTTTTGTAGGCCTAGAACACTGGGGCTCTTGGCTTCTCTAGCCACCTCATCTTCTGCTCATCCTCTCGCGCGTCTAAAGAGAGCTCAGGTGAGAAATTGCAAACGTCGAGCAATTGCTCAGAGATGAAAAGTGCCAGCACTGAAAGCTGTTGCTAGCCAGCACCCTTCCTTGGAAGCGCTTTTGTAGGCCTAGAACACTGGGGCTCTGCGCTTCTCTAGCCACCTCATCTTCTGCTCATCCTCTCGCGCGTCTAAAGAGAGCTCAGGTGAGAAATTGCAAACGTCGAGCAATTGCTCAGAGATGAAAAGTGCCAGCACTGAAAGCTGTTGCTAGCCAGCACCCTTCCTTGGAAGCGCTTTCAGAGGCCTAGCAACACTGGGGCTTTGCGCTTCTCTAGCCACC
>NW_026114288.1:0-13535 GCF_018139145.2 Gymnogyps californianus | reverse complement strand
TGCCCCCTCCTCTGCCTTCTCCTCGTCTACTCCTTCTCTCCCTCATGCTCTGGCTGCCTGCTTCTTCCTTCTCCTCCTCCTCTTGCTCCTCCTCCTTCTCTTCCTCCTCTTCTTTGGCCTCAGCATGCTCTTGTCTCCTGCTGCCTCCTCCACCTTCTTCTCCTCCTGCTCCTTATCCTCCTGGTCTTGCTGGTGTCTGCTGCTGCCTCCTCTCTTCCACCTCTTCCTCCTGATCATTATTCTCTTCTCTCCTGCTTCTTCTTCCTCCTCCTCCTCCTCTCCTTTCTCATGCTGTTGTCTCTTGCTGCCTGCTTCTCCTCCTCTTCCTCTTCCTCCTCCTCCTCCTGTATTGCTGTTTTCTCCTGCTGCCACCTCATCTTCCTTCTTGACATATCTTCTCTCCTTCCTCCTTCTCCTCCTCCTTCTCTGCCTCATGCTCTTGTCTCCTGCTTCCTCCTCGTCCTCCTTCTCTTTCTCCCTTGCTTCTTGTCCTGCTGCTCTCTCCTACTGCCTGTTCCTCCTCCTGCTCCTCCTTCTCTTCCTCCTCCTCTGCCTCCTTTTACTCCTCCTCCTCCTCCTTCCTCCTCCTCCTGTTCTCTCCTCCTGCCTCCTCCTCTTTCTCCTGATCATGATCATCATCCTTTTGTCTCCTGCTTCCTCCTCCTCCTCTTCTTCTTCCTCCTCCTCCACCTCCTACTTCTCATCATGCTATTGTGTTCTGCTGCTTCATCCTTCTCCTCCTCCTCCTCCTCCTCCTGCTGTTGTCTCCTACCTCCTCTCTCCTTCCTCCTCCTCTTCCTCCTCCACCTCCTCCTCCTCCTCTCCCTATCATCTTCCTCTTTCTCGTAATCCTCTACCTCCTCCTCTGCCTTGTCATGCTGTTGTTTCCTGATGCCTACTCCTCCTCCTTCTTTTCTTCCTTCTTCTACTCCTCCTCCTCTTCCTCAATCTGCTGTTGTCTCCTGCCTCCTCCTCAGCCTTCTGTTGTCTCCGGCTGCCTCCTCCTTCTTCTCAACCTGTTGTATCCTCTTTCATCCTCCTCCTCCTCCTCCTCCTTGTTCTGCTCTTGTCTCCTGCTTCCTCCTCCTCTGCATTCTCCTCCTCCTCTATATCATTCTCCTCCTCGTTCTCCTCGTCCTCCTTCTCTTCCTCCTCCTCCTCCTCCTTCATGTCCTTGTAATGCTATTTTGTCCTGCTGACTCCTCCTACTCATCGTGCTTTTTTCTCCTGCTTCACCATCCTTCTCTTCCTCCTCCTGTTGTCTCCTGCTTCCTCTCTCCTCCACCTCATTATTGTCTCCTGCTGCCTCCTCTTCCTCCTCCCCTCCTTATGCTGTTGTCTCCTGCTGCCTCCTCCTCTGCGTCCTCCTCCTCTACGTCCTTCTCCTCCTCCTCTTCCTCCTCTTCTTCCTCTCTTCTTCTTCATCCTTCGCCTTCTTTTCCTCATCGTCATGCTTTTCTCTCCTGCCTCCTCCTTTTCCTCCTCCTCCTCCTCCTCATGCTGTTGTCTCTTTCTGACTCCTCCTCCTCCTCTTCATAGTGTTGGCTCCTGCTGCGTCCTCCTTATCATCAGCATGCTGTTGTCTCCTGCTGCCTCCTCCTCCTCCTTGTCGTCATCCTGCTGTTATCTCTTGCTGCCTCCTTCTCCCCCTCCTCCTAGTGTCTCTTCTTTCCTCATGTTCTCTGCTCCTCCTCCTCCTCCTTATGCCTCCTCTTCCTTCTTTCCTCCTGTTTCCTCATGTTGCCTCCTATTGCCTCTTCTGCCTTTTGCCTTCTGTGGCCAGGACCCCCTGCTCTCAACCCCTGCCAATGGCTGTTAGCATCACTAACGCTATTTCATCAGGCAGGCAGGCATTCTCGCTGAGCCAGCGCGTCACCTACTTGTTCCCTTTCCCTCCCTAGCAGGCCCTGAAGGTCCTCTCAACCAACGAGACAAACCAAACACATTTCTTCTTGCTCTCCCTACTGGCCTCAAGGTTCCTGGGCGTCAGGCCAATTACTCCCTCCCTTACCAGCCTTCAGGTCCCAGGCACCCAACCAACCAGCTACTCTTGATGATCTCGTCACGGAACAGGAAGCGTAACAGCACACAGAGCACTGTCTCTACAATCAAGCAGTTCCAAGTTCTGAGTGGGGAACCTGGACCCAAACTGCTGTGGAACAGGGAGATCCGTGACCGTCCGCTGGCCAGGGATGCCTCCACCATCGTCTGCTTCCTCCGAGGACTGACTGACTCGTATTCTTTTCTATGATTTCTGAGTCTAGATGAGGATTGTCTATTGCTACAGCAAACCATGGCTTAAGATTGGACCGGATCTGCCAAGGGTCCAAGTGATTAGAAATCAGAAATCAAGCTAAGTTAGGATGCAGGCGATTAGAAATTATAAGTTGTATTATAAAGTCTGTATTACGCTACTTATCAATGTGCTACATTGCTTCTGCTTGTAAAAATCCCGTGCTGTTCTAATCAGAAATTCTGTGTTCTACTCATCATAGTATCCTGTTAAGAAAAGAAAGCTGAATTAGAACTACAATTTAGTGTCGTTCTCATTCTACCAAGGATCCCGACAAGAACCTGTCTGTCCCCTTAGTGTCGCGTGACACTCTTGCACACAGTTCTCCACCACGTGCCGTGGGAAGGAGGTGGCTCGCGATAGCCGCTTGTAGTTCAGCGGCTCGATCTTGACATCGTCTGCGAGGAGGAGGAACATCGTCACTGCCACAGCAGGCCAAATTGCCATGCCAGATTCATAACAACATTCTAGAGAAAAGGTTGTTTCTAGAAAGAGCTCTTGGGGAGTGGTTTGTTTTGGGAGAGCTCCAGCTGTCCCCTGACCTTTGGGGGCAGTTATCTACTTCTCCCAGCCCTTTCCAAGGAGCAGGCAGCATGCCACCCCCTAGATGTGGAGGGGAAAACGGAGGGTGGCCGCTGCCTTCTCTCCAGGGATAATCACTGTGAGGAATGCAAGCTCCCACAGCCAGAACTCCTCAATGTCCAGCTGGAAGACGGCTCTTTGAACCACAAGCACCTCCCATTTGCCATGGAATAGCTCTTGGACGTAGCGAAGGTCCCAAGTCCTGCAACCAGGACACCCTGCCAGGGCAAAGACAAAAAGACCTCCTTGGCACGGACCCAGCATCATCCCCTGTCTTTCTGCTTGGTCTCTCCACTCTGACCCCAGGGAAGAGTGAAGCCCTAGGGGTGCCAAATGCTTTCTCAGATTGGATCTGGAATTGGTTTCTCTCCCGCTTGGCCAAGGAGCTGCTCTGGGTACATGGGGTGGTCTCGGTGTGCTGCCGTGATGCTCAGGGAGGGTCGCTCCTCGGGGCCCAGGCTCTCAGGAGGATTGAACCCTGTAAGGTGAGGGGCACCAGGACACCAGCCCACCTTGTCCAGCTTCCCCTGTCCCAGGCTGTAATCAGACACAGCTCCCCAGACAGCCACCAGCTCTGGAAAGCAAGGGAAAGAGGTCTCAGGCTCCGGGCCGACACCTCACAGACTCTCGGCAAGCTCCTTGCCCAGGGCATGACAGATGCTGGTGTACACAAAGAGCCCAGGAAAACACTGCCATGGCTGTGGAGCTGGGCTCTGCCCCCATTTCCGACTGCCAGCTCCCAGAGAAAACTGCCTCTGAATGGTCCCCCCTTTTGAGGGAACGAGCTGTGCCCACAGGAGACTTGGTGCTCAAGGCAGCCCCAGCACCAGGACCGCCAGTCCTGGCAGCCACATTGTCCCCGACCCCGTGGGACCCTCAGGCAGGGCTCTTGTGGCAGCCCCCAGCCTCTCCAGCCACCCCCACAGCCCACCAATTGCAGCTTTGACAGCTGACAGCCCCGTGCGACCCCTCGGGAAGGACCTCCTGAAACCCTCACCCTTGGTGGAGAGCTGCAGGAGTGTGGGGAACGAGCAGCTCAGCTCCGAGCTGATGGTCATGGTGCAGCAGCCCTCCGTCGCGCTTGCTGCTTGCCCTCAGCTCAGGAAAAGGGAGCTCTTCCTGGCTCCTCACCCAAAACTCCTCTCTGATGTGCTCCTTCTCCTGCCTGTCAGCAAGGTCCCCAGCACAGCCCCGCTGCCTCCCGACCCTGCTCCTGCCTGTGGAGCAGCTCCAAAGGGCAGTGGTGGGGAGCCCCTGAGCAGTGCCCAGCAGCACCCAGGCCTCGCCGGGAAGTGCCGGCACTGCTGTGGTACGGGGAGACCTCCCTGTGATGCAGTGCATCCCTCTGTGACATCAGCCCACCTCATCTGGAGGTTCATTATGACACCAGGAGGGAGATGGCCCAGCTGGGGAGAGAGGCGAGAGGTTTCCCCTCTTGTCCTGAGAAACAGTCACCCCCTTTCTCCCCAGGCCTTTTCCAAAAATCCCCTCTGCCCCCTGCACCAACATGTCTCTGCTGCTGGCAGCCCGTCCGGGCAGGCGGGGTTTGGGGATTGGCTGCGGTCGGGCTCTTTTCAAGAGATGGGATCGAAAGCCTGTGGGATAAAACAGCCCCTCCCATGGTACCGAACACTCTCTGCTTTGTGTTGCTCTTGTCTTTTGGATTTGTCACCCAACCAGGCCTGATCAAACACGGAGGTTTCAGCTGTTGCTGAACAGTGCTCGCACAGCGTCAAGGGCTCCTCTGTTCCTCACTCTGACCCACCAGCGAGTAGGCTGGGGGCGGGCAAGGAGCTGGGATGCGACACAGCTGGCACAGCTGACCCCGCCTGACCAAAGGGACATTCCAGACCATAGGACGTCGTGCTCAGCAAGACAAGCTGGGGGAAGAAGGAGCAAGGCGGGGGGTCACCGTGGAGAGGACAGACCCCGCAATGCCCCTCCAGCCTGCTGCTGGCCTCGCAGCACCTCCACCTGAAGGGACCTCACCAACACCCACCCAGCCACCAGCCTGCTGCTGGCCTATCAGGGTCTCAGGAAGAAGGGACCTCCCAAGGAACTTCCAAGCCATTTGCATGCTGCTGGCCTATCACCTGCAGGGACAGAGGTGACCTCCCAAGGAACAGCCAAGCCATGTGCCTGCTCCTACCCTATCAGCATCTCTGGCAGAAGTGACCTCACCAGCCCTGCCCCAGCCATCACCTCCCTGCTGGCCCTTGCCGTCCCCCCAGCCTGCCTCTCCTCTGCCCCCCAGCTCTCGTCTCTCTGCTGTCGCTGGCAGGCACTGAGCACCTCATTGCCACCTGCTGCTCCTGACCAATCAGCTTCCTCCCACACCACTGACCTCACCACACCCCACCAACCTCACCACACCCCAGCCATGTCACCTTCCACCCCACCGCCCCCTCGCCTGCCTCTGTCCTGCCCCAGCTCTAGCAAATGCAGCAGCCAGAGCACACGCCTGTATCTGATTGAAAAATGGAAAAGTCAAAAGAAAAAAGCTTGGGGAATCGGAAGTTCTAATTAAAATGACACCTCCCGTCCTAATCCACAAAGACCCTGCCCGTCTTGGCTTTGTTCAGATGGGGAGGAATAAAAAGAAAAAGAAAAAGAAGCCAAGTCTATTCTGCAGAACAGCTTCTATTCCCAGGTTTTGTAACCTGCAGAAAGATGCAGATGCAGGGACCATCGCAACTAAAGCATCTCCATCAGCAATGGCACCTGAAATTGTATTTCCATCTGCAAAGGCACCTGCAATGGCATCTGCGTCTGCAACGGTGCCTGCACTGGAGAGCTGCAGCCAAGAGGACAGTTGCACACAGAGCATTCCAGATGCAGATACCTTTGCAGATGCCTTGCAGATTCCAATACCATTGCAGGCACCATTTCAGCTGCACATACCACTGCTGATAACCCTGCAGATGCCTCAGCAAAGCAAATCACACTGCCGGGGCAGGTACGACTGCAGTTGAAGAAACCATTGCAGAGGCCACTGCAGATACGGATCCCATTGCAGATATCAATAACATCACACGTACCTATACAGAGACCAATGCCTTTACAGATGCCATCACCCATACCATTACAGTGCAGAGGCACTGATACCATTACAGACAGTCATGTAAAACAAAGCTAAACTAGGAGGAAATGAACACAAAGAAATTAAAAAAGCTGCAAATGCATTAAAACTTTGTCTTGCTGTAGATCTTTCCTCATTTCTTCTCTGTCTCATTTTTATTGACACTTTCTAAACATTTCTATCAGAATCAGGCCTGCAGCCTAAAAAAAGACATTTCTATGTCTCGCAGAGATCTCAATGCACTAAAACCCTCCCCTCCCACGAGCATCCATGCCACTCCTCACTCTTTGCCCAGAGACAGTCACCCACAAGGTGGCAGGCTCTCTCAGCTGATGCTGGGAAGCAGACCGACCAACTTCAGTGAAACACCCTGGGTTTGGGTGGCCAGATTTGCACTCCTCTCAACACATCTCTGTTAGAGTGTCTCTGAAAGGGGTCTCTAGACCATCTACGAACACTCCCTTTTCATTCCCTCCAGGGAGATGAAGAGTGACTCCTTTTGAGGTGAAGAAAGGCAGGAGACTGGTCTCCCCCAACATCACACACCTCAGTGCAGATGTCTATGTCAAACCAAGTTGTCTCGAGTTCCCTTTCTAGTCAATGGAGAGAAAGAAGTTGTCTCAAGGGAGGTGTCTGGAGATCCTTTTCCTGGTGACCAGCAAATGCTCCAGAAGGGCTCCCAGAGGTCCTGGGTCCCATTTCCGAGCAGCAGATGGGTACTTCAGCTACCCCAGGGCACCTGAGACAGCAAGAGCTGACAGAGGTGGGCCAAGGAATTAATGAAATGAATTTGCTCCATCCCCCTGCCACGGACTCAGAGGTGGCTGACCAGCCTGCAGTTCCCTGCATGCTCCTTCTTGCCCAAATTGAAAATGGGGGCAATGGTGGTCTTTTTCCCATCTCCAGAGAACTCCTTGTTTGCCCTGGCATTTCCAAGATGATCAAGAGCAGCCTTGCAATGACACCAGCCAGCTCCCCCACCACCCTTGGGCACATGCCCTCTGCTCCCATGGACCTGGGTGTGCCCAACTGGCTTCAGTGCCCCCCGACACACAGCTGCTGCTGCCATGGCTGCAGCCTTGCCAGCACAGATGTTGATAGGAGGCTCGAGGAGCAGGGAGGCCTGGGGGCACACCTTCCCAGCAGAAAACAATGGGAAACCAAGGAGTTCCCCAGCCTTTCCCAGCTCTTGTCACTCCATGCCCTGCCCCATTGAGCCATGAGACTGTATTCTCCTCAGCTGACTCCTTGTGCTGCCAGTGAACTTACACAAGGCCTTCTGGGTGCTAGCCCTCTTCCTTGCTAGTTGGAGCCCAGCTGAGCTTTGGCTTTCCTGCCTCCATCCCTCTACCCCAAGGCCAGCTTTCCATCTGCCTCCTGCACAACCTGTTCCCTCTTCCAACCTTGTGCAATGCCTTCTGGTGTTTGAACTCTTCAGCCACAAGATCCCCGTTCATCCCACCAGCCTCCAGCGGGCCTGCTCGACTCCCACAACGTCACACTGATGTGTTTCTGATGGGTTTTGATGTTGTTGTCCCTGAAGATGCAAGAGGGCTCCGTGGATCTTGGATCTGCAGGATCCTGCCAAGCAGATGCTGAACCAGCTGAAAGTTGCTCTCCTGTAGTCCAAGGCTGTGAGTCTGCTGTTGGTCTTTTTTCTCTGCCATGGTCACTGCAGCCATGGCTGCCCTCAGCATTGGCATCCTCCTCCAGTTGGGCATTGTTTGTGAGTCAGAGTGCAGCCCTAGTCAGCATGGACTGCCCGTGTGAAAAAAGGGAGGGCTGAGGCAGGTGGAAGGGACGTGTGTGGGTGCTGGCTCTGAGGACTCCTCTGTTACAGCCAGCCAACCTGCTGTGGCAGGCAGGAGGGCAGGCCACCCTCACGGACACCCTGCTCAGCCCTGTCTCCTCTGGAGCAGACCTGACACATACAACACAGGAGGATTCTTGCCCCATAACCATCTAATCTCTCCTATGCTGCTCAGATATGGGACCAGAGATCATAGGATGACATGGTTATTCCAGTTGGAGTAGACCTTTGGAGGTCTGCACTCCAACCTTCCACTCAATGCAGCCTATAGAGTCAGATCTGGTTTCTCAGCCTTGAAAACCTCCAAGGATGGAGGAGTGCACAGCCTCTCAGGGTGAGCAGTCCTTGTTCAAATTCTTGGCTGGCCTCATGGTGGAAAAGGGAGGCCCCCCTTGCTGTGAGGTGTCCCTCAGCCTTCCCTTCTCCACGCTCAACAAACCCAGCTTCATCAGCCCTTCCTCACACAGAAAGTGACCCAGCCCCCTGACCATCTTCAGGGCCCTTCCCGAAATCTGCTCCACCTTGCCAACCCCTTTCCAGTACTGGGGTTCCCCAAACTGCACACACTCTTCTGCATGTGCTCTAACAAGTGCTCCATTGAGCGGCAGAGTCCCTTCCCTCCACCTCCTGCCGTGCTCCCGCTCATACAGCCCAGGGCCCTGCTGTCCTCCCTTGCTGCCAGGGCACACGGCTGCCTCCTCTCCAGCTCCCTGCCCACCAAGGCCTTTCCCACAGGGCTGCTCCCAGACGGGCAGCCCCCAGCCTGGGCCATTGCCAGGGGGAGTCCCCTGCACGGGCAGAAACTGGCATCTGTCCTTGTGGGATCTACTGAGGTTCCTGCCAATCTGTGCTTCCTCCTCCTTGAGCCCACTCCCTGAGCACAGAGGCCAGCAAGACCTTTTTCGTAAAGACTCAGGCAGAGAAGGCATTGAGCGCCTCAGCCTCCTCTGGGTCTGCTGTTTGAACCCTCCCCTCATCACTCGGCAGCATGTTCCTTCTTCAGCCTTTTACTGCACACACAGTGACGGAATTCCTTTGGCTCTTGATGTTGCCTGCAGCCCCCATCAGCTCCAGCTGAGCTTTGGCTTTGCTAAACACATACCCGCATGCTCAGGTCAGAGTTCTAAATTCCTCCTTCCTAGCCCAGTCTTGCTTCCACCTCCTGATTGTGGTGGTGGAGCTCCCATCTGTGACTTGTCCCTGAGCCAGTGCAGCCCCATTGCCCAACACATGCCCTCATGGCCCTCCTCATCAGACCCTGCAAGGGAAAGGGTGTGTTTGGGGTGGGGAAACATCCCCCACCACAAGTCCCCGTGGCAGCCCTCAGTGTCCATCCTCACCAGCCCTCCTTCTTTTGCAGCCCGCCAGTGCCCAGCCCCAGCCAAGCCCCAGCCGTGTCTGACACAGGGGCTCGCAGACAGCCCTGCTCTGGGGTGCGCCAAGGCCTGGGCAAGAAGAGAGGCTGGGGCAGGGCTGGCTCTTCCTTTGACACAGATAGCAAGACCAGCAGGAGGAAGGAGATGGCCCCCGAGCAAAAACACTGCTAAATTGAGGTGAGTGGCCAGTGCTGGAAATGACCAATGGGAGAGGCTGGGGGGAGACAAATGCCCTGGGGCACCTTCCCGCTCTGTCCATACCACCAAGGGCACCGACTGAGCTCCTTTCTCCTGCACCTGCATGTCTCAGCTCCCTTCCAGGAGACCTGGGTCTGTACCTCACACCCACTGCAGCATGTCCTCACCCTGCATGACCAAACATCTGAGCTAACATTGGTGTTGTCCTCTCCCAGGCACTTTCCAGCTCAGCCCAGACCCTCCCCAGCTCTTCCCATCTCCCCTGCCAGCTGCCCAGCCCAGCCCTGCAGAGCAGCCCAGCCTGGGCTGGCCCCACAGCAGTACCTGCTGCAGGGTGCTGCAGAGCTCTGGGCACTCCCCCCACAGTCCCAGCCCCTCTGAAGGGCACAGCAGCTCCTGAGGGGCAGGGAGGCCTCTCAGCCTCCCCATCAGCCCCACGGCTGGAGCCTCACTGTGGCATGAGGAAATGGAGGTCAGTGAAACTGCAGGAGTCCTGGTCCTGGGTCCAGGAGATCCCCATCACACACTGACTGCCCCCTCCATCTCAGCCCCTCTCCGCAGGCCAGCACAAGAGTCCTGGCCAGGGGACAGAGCAGCCTGCCCTGAGCAGGTGCCTGCAGAAAGAGGTTTCTCTTTCTCATGGATTCCTCCCTGCAGGCACACAAATGCTCCCTTGCTCTTCTCCAGAGTCATCCCTGCTCTCCAGAGAGCTTTTCCCCACATAAGCGTGTCTGTGCTGGCCTGGCCGGCCGTTCCTGCTTCCCTCTCCATGCTCCCTGCAGGGCCCCAAGCTGGCGGTGCACTCTGCAGAGCGAGGGGCCTGTGGTGCCCTTTGGCCACGGGGTGAGCCTGCACTGGCCATGCTGATCAGGTACTGAGCAGAGCCAGCTGGATGGGGATCACTGCTGCTGAGCCCCTTTTCCAGCTTCCTTTGATGGCTCAACAGCCAAAGATGGGGCTGGGCAGGAGCAAGGGGAGTCGGCAATGGCACAAAAGGCAAGGGAGGCCTGCACTAGATGCAGGCCATGGGCTTGGACCACTCTCCAGTCTCACGTCCCTTTGCCTTCTGGCTCCTCACAGCCTCTCCTGGCATTGCAGGGCCCTTGTTAGCCCATGGTCTCCTCAGGTTCACCTTTGCCTCTGGGACACTCCTCCTTGGATTGTCACTTATTGTATGAGGCACCACTCACTGCCCCCCCAGGCTTACACGCTGTGCCTGGAGATCCCCTGAGTTCTCCTGGCTGCTCCCGATTCCTCTCCAGGATGGCATCTGCCATCAGCCCCACTGCAGGTGGGACACCACCAGGGAGATAAATCAAAGACCAGTTGCTGTCTGCTTGGACACGTGCCACCAAGAAGGGAACTCTTGGTCCAGCCCTCAGTCCGTAACAGATCCCCCTGGGACTCTGAGATTGTCTGCCTGAAACTATCGAGAACCCCAGAAGAGCAGAAATCCTTTTGAGGGAGCAGCTCCTTGGGTATAGTCCTGACACCAACTTTGGAAGAGGCATCCGGCTTTCTGGCCCTGCCCTGAGGAGCCCTTTTGGTGATGCCTGTGCTAGCAGGGAGGCCAGCTCTGACACGGTGGTTCAAGTGGCCTGCTCCTGCCCACAACCACAGGGATGCCACCGTAGAGACAACAGGACTGTCTCAAGTTGAAGGAGACCTTTGGGCTTACATAAACCGTAAGGTCACAGCAGGACAGTGTGAGGAGAGACCAGCACTGAAAAGACCACGTCCTGATGCGGTCCATGGCCATGGCTCCAGAGAAGCAGCAGCCCTGACTCAAGGGCAGGAGAGAGGGAGTGCCTGACTAGGCAGCAAGGGCGGCTCTGAGGGCCACAGACTTTTGGTGACTTAACTCCTTCTGCATGCTGGGGCTGGTCCCCCAGCTCCAGAGAAGATTTGAAGGGATGGGAGCTCAAACCAAGGATTTTCTGCTGGCTTCTTTATTTATGTAAGGAGACTGCTTCCTTAGGTACGTTAGGATACTTCCTCAGAAATAAACATGTTGAACGTCAAGAATTGGGAGGCATACTACTATTTATTTGCAATTAATATTATCACAGGTATAAAAACCAAATATAAATTAAAGAAAAGAACAAAAGATAGTCCTGACTTTTCTTGAGATACCTTGGGAGTCACATAAAGACGATGGATTCCTTAATGACAAAGAAATAGTCTGTGTTCAAGGAGTTTCTTCAGAGCATCCTTGAGCTCCTGGTTCCTCATTGCTGTAGATGAGGGGGTTCACTGCTGGAGGCACCACCGAATACAGAACAGCCACCACCAGATCAGCCATGGGGAGGAGATGGAGGGGGGTTTCAGGTGGGCAAAGATGGCAGTGCTGACAACGAGGGAGACCACGGCCAGGTGAGGGAGGCATGTGGAAAAGGCTTTGTGCCGTCCCTGCTCAGAGGGGATCCTCAGCACGGCCTGAAGATCTGCACATAGGACAGCACAATGAAAACAAAACACCAAATGCTAAACAAGCACTAACCACAAGAAGGCGAATTTCTTTGAGGTAGGCATTTGAGCAGGCGAGCTTGAGGATGTGGGGGATTTCACAGAAGAACTGGTGCAGGACATTGCCTTGGCAGAGTGGTAGGGGAAAATGTATTGGCGTGTGCAGCACAGCATAGAGAAACGCACTGCCCCAGGCAGCTGCTGCCATGTGGACACAAGCTCTGCTGCCCAGCAGGGTCCCATAGTGCAGGGGTTGGCAGATGGCAACGTAGCGGTCATAGGCCATGACGGTGAGGAGATAAAACTCTGCTGAAATGAAAAAGACAAATAGAAAGACCTGGGCAGCACATCCCAAGTAGGAGATGGCCCTGTTGTCCCACAGGGAATTGGCCATGGCTTTGGGGAGAGTGGTGGAGATGGAGCCCAGGTCGAGGAGGGAGAGGTTGAGGAGGAAGAAGTACATGGGGTGTGGAGGCGGTGGTCGCAGGCTACGGCGGTGATGATGAGGCCGTTGCCCAGGAGGGCAGCCAGGTAGATGCCCAGCAAGAGCCAGAAGTGCAAGAGCTGCAGCTCCTGCGTCTCTGCAAATGCCAGGAGGAGGAACTCAGTGATGGAGCTGCTGTTGGACATTTGTTCACTGTGGGCATGGGGCCTGTTGGAAGAGAGAAGACATTGACAAGTTAAGGCAGTCTTCTTTAAGGCAGTCCTATGCTGTTTCCCAAAAATTCCTTAAAATTACTTCTCTTTCTTTGGGGGAACTTCGTTCAGCTTTTTTTTGTGAGCTCAGGTTTGTGCTGCGGAGTGAAGGCACTTTCTGTGAAGGGGCAGAAGTCAACATCTTTCACATTGCTCTCAGCCTGAACACTGCAGAGTCCTGAGGGACAAATGGGCTCCCTGTGCCCTAATGCACAGTCAGGAGAGCTGCTCTGCCCACGACTGACCTGCTGGTCAACGCGCAGGTGCCCTGTGCTTATTACACCTCTCTCTGTTGCAGATGACCTCACTAACAATACTTGAAGAAGAAACTGGACTTTAGTGAGCTCCGAGGAGTCCAGTTTCAAAGTCCCTTTCTCCAAACTCTTCTCTCTTTCCCCAGGCAGCTGAGCAGAGAGTGATGCAGAGGGGTGGCCTGGCTCTCTGCTGCCTGGAGCTGTCCCTGCAGGGAGCTCTCTGTCCCCAGGTCTCCTCCCTCTCAGTGCTCACAGAGCCCATCCCACCCGCTCTGTGCTCAGCTCGGCCCTGCAGACCCCTCCTGGCAGCAGGGCACTGCCCAGGCCATCTCCCTCTTAGCAGGTCCTAAGCACTAGGGCAGATCAGCACTGATGCTGCAAGCAAAGGTGATGCTGGTGCTGCCTGTAGGCAGAGGAGTGGGGGAAGGCACTTGAGGAGGCTTCTGGCAGATGTGCTGATCCCTCCGTGTAACAGTTCAGGAGTCTCAGTGACTTATCCAAACCTGACATCTCCTTTCCCTTTCCCTTAGAAGAAAGCTGAGATCACAGACCCTGGAAAGGTCTTCATCTTTAAGGTAGCCCCTGCCTTGACTTTCCTCTTAAATGCTGCTCTGCCAATGTTGTGGGGTGATCTGGAGCTGTGAGCAGCCCTGACCCATGCAGCACCCTCTCAACAGCAGAAGGACCCTGCCCTGACAAGGGCTGCTCCTTCCACCCACAGCTTCTCCCCACAGCGCCATGGGGAGCTCCCGGGCAGGCTGAGTGCTGACCCTGGCAGGCG
>NW_026114287.1:0-13690 GCF_018139145.2 Gymnogyps californianus | reverse complement strand
AGACCTGCTCTGGGCACCCGTCCCCAGTGGGAGCACGTGGGCCACAGACACCCACTCAAGCGGCTGGTGCCCGATCCACGGCCCAGATCCAGACCCGAAGCACAGTGGGGCATCCAGCCCCCAGCCTCCCCAGGCTGCAGCCAGCGCCTCCAGACTGGTCCTGCCCCCCCCAGCCCAACTCCGCTCCATCCTCCCCAGCAGAGATGGAGCCGGGAAGGCGGCCGGTGGTGAGGACCAGCCCCTTGCCTGGAGGGGAGCACGGCCAGAAATAGCACTGGCGCCTCGGCCTCCCGGCCAGGGCACGTTCCTGCGCCGCCCTCCACACTCGCCGCGGCGAGGCATCGCAGCCTGGTCACTTTGTCACGTCAGACGTGAGCGATGGCCCCAGCGAAAACCACCAAACTCGTTCCATTTCTTACCCAACCAGCTCCAAACGAGTCTGTGAGAGGGAATAGCCACCACGTTAACTGTGTGGTGACCGCGGCGGGCACCGGCCCCAGCCGGGAGCCCCTGCCAGGTGGGTGGCAGCAGCCACGCACTCACCACGGGCTTTGCTTCGCCCACTCAAAACCCACCCCGAGCGCTGCTCACACGTGAGAAATCGCCCCCCGAGCTCCAGGGGAGCCGGGAACTCCATGCCGCAGCCAGCAGCTGAAACGCGGCAGAAGGAAGGTTCTTCCAGGTCTCCCAGGCTGCGTTTCAGTGACTAAACAGCAAAGCCTTCCCTCCATGCCGGCCCAGCCGATGGGCACAGGCTCAGCCAGGGACCTTCCTGCTGCCACCCACCTCCCAAGCCCAGGATCCCGGTGGCAGAAGCTTCTGGCTCAACCTCTGGCGGAGGACGAGCTATTAACCCTGATATACCAGTCCTGAGATAAACCCTCGTCCCGCAGGCATCCGCCTGCCGAGATGAAAGGCGCCGCTGGGCTGCCCTGGCTGCGCTGGCAAAGCCAAGGAGGAAAAACATTCCAGGAGAGTTGCTCAGCGCCGGCCGCATGGCCCCGGCAGGCTTGGCAAAGGCTGTTGCCATCCACGCTGGGGACGTTTTCTCCAACAAACCTTCTCTCCTTGTATTCCAAAATGGCTCAAGAAACACCAAACTCAAGGCACCGTGCCTGCCTTCCCCCTCCTACGGGAGGCACGTCCCTTCCCAGAAAGCTCTCGGGAGGAAGGGCCAGGTCCTCAGGTAAGGCTGCTTTGAAAGAGACACCAAAGCTCTGCTGGCGCCAGGACCTCGAGTGCCCAGGGAGGGAGGGAGGCCAGCACCTTCCCCAGCCAGCCCCAGCCCGCTCACAGGGCCCCGAGTACTGGAGAAGATGCAGGGAGCCTCCCAAGCCCTTGAACCCTCCGTCCATCCCAGCCGGCAGCCCCCACAGGGGCAGGTTCCCCATCTACTGCTCCGGCGTCTGCCGCAGCAAGGTCCCGACACGCGGCCTCTGGAGCACAGAGCGCCGTCACACACCCGGTGAGCGGGTCAGGGAGACCCCCCACCTGCCCGAAGTCCCTGCAACAGAAAGGGGCATCAGTTGACATCTGTCCCATGCCACCCAGGCCGGCGCTTCGGAGCCATGCGTTGCCACCTTGCTCCTCCTGCAAGCTCTGCCCTGGGCTGCGCCACAAAAGCCCAAGGAGAGCGGAAACCTCCAGCGCCGCTCCCCACGCACACTCCTCCGAGGACATCTCCCACCCCAGCACGCAGCCCTGCCCTGGGCTCCTGACCCGGGCTCCTGCCGGAGCTGGCAAGGCTGCGCTGGAGATTCAGCGTGACCGGACCAAAAGCGAAGGCGCTGGGCGAGAGCACCCAGTGAACCCAGGTTTTTGTTGCTCTCGCGCCTCCCGTCCCAGGGGAGCACGGACACAGGCAGCAGGTAGGTCGCTGCCCGCTCCGGTCACATTCTTTTCATTCTCAGAGCTCCAGCTGTCACAGAAACTGAGTCACAAACACACCTGGATATTTGTCTCTCTCTTCTTTTTTAATCAGCTGTACTTTAAGTAGCTTTGAAATACATTTTTCTCCAAAATGTTGTTTTTCCTGTATATTATTCGATCACAACGATATTTGGCTGGTCCTTGCTCTGATGCACGTCCAGTCCTGATGTCGACACAGTGGAAAAGTCCGCTCAGGCTGAGAGAAGGGCAGGACTGCAACAGGGAGAAGGTGTAAAAAATACAAAAGACCAGGCAAGGATGCTTTCAGTGGCAATCCCGCAGCCAACTGCTCAACGATCCGCAGGCTGGCAACGCACGTACGGGTGCTGGTCACGTCGGAGTCTGGTGCCCGGAGCTCGCAGCATGCCTGCGCTCGGCATGCAGGAGGGCTCGGGCAAGCCCAGCCTGCCCTGGGGTGAAACGGGACGGCTCAGCACAGCAGGCTCCGGAGAGCTTACCCTGTAGTTTTCCGCAAATCATGCATAACATCTCGTTGAGCTGAAACGTCCGTTTATTTAACAGCAGTAATAATTTAAAATTATAAAAACCCTTTCAGTGTTGAGTATCAGAAGGGCGAGGTTACAAAGAAAAATAAATGGGACTCGAGATGGGGAAGGGGAGGATAACGGGGTCTATTTCAAGAGTTCATGTTTTCAGTGACAACTATTGGCCCTCCCCAGCTGGAGATCCGGGGAGGGAGGCAGTATCATTACGCTTTCATTTTAAAGACTTCAATCTCCAAAGCAGAAGAGATAGTATCCAAGGGGAGGAGGAGGAGCAAAAGAAATAAAGAAAGGAATCTCAAATTCAAACCCAAACAAACAACCTTTCCATTCAGAATTGCAACCGCTAGCTCAGCACCTCGGGTTTCCCATCTGTGGAGCGCAGCAGCCTTTCACTGCAACGGTTAAAAGTCCACGCGGCAAATGGATGTTTTTATTAACAGACAGAGCTCTTTCCCCCCCATCACAGAACTTGAGGCTTCTCGTCTCTGAAGGACCCAGAGTCTCCGTGTCTTCAGAACTCAAAAGGGAATTCTGGGGGCGCTGCTTCCCCCTTGCCACCCTCCCCTCGCTCTGCTCTGGAAGCCCCCTGCGTTGCTTACGTTGGCTGGGGAGGGAGGGAGGACAATGGACAGGGCCCCAGGGACAGAGGGTTGGATTAAGATTCATGAGTTGTTCGACGAGTTTTCGTTACTTGGTGAGCTGGAGGAAGAGGAGGAGGAGGATGATGAGAAGTTCATCCCTGTGAGTCCTGGGGGGTTTGTGGCAGTGTTTTGTCCACTTAAGCTTTTCCGGCACACAGGACACGTGTCATGCTTTGGAGAGCAGACAAAAACAAAACAAGAAATATGGGAAACAGGATTAGAAACACGATACAGGAGCAGCACTCAAGGAAAAGGCTAGGATGACACTCCTTCCTCCCATCAAAGGCTGCTCATGCTTAGGCCCCATCATGGAGGTACGAAAATATTTACAGAGGAGAACAGTACCACCAGAAAAAACACCCCCGTGCTACAAAACCCAAGTCACCCGCTCAGACGGCACTAACCTGTTCCAGCCAAGGGACTATACAGCTGTTGTGGAATAGGTGATTGCAAGGTAACTGTCGGACATTTTCACCGACCGTATAGTCTTCTTTACACACAGGACACTCTAACCCAGAATCTGTATCACAAAGGGAAAGCAAAACCCAGCTAAGCAATAAAGGAGAGAACGACACTCAAAGCACCCGACTCGGGATCCCATCACCTTTTCCCCTTCCCCCTGCTGCTGCTTCATCCCTGCAGAGAGGAAAGCCTGTTGCTTTGCAGTTCCTACCACCATCGCTCCACCTCTCACTGCCCTGGGTTTGCTTCATTGTTCCCTTCGGCTTTTTCATCTCTATCCACACTGAACTTTTCAGAACAGTTTGCCTCCCCAGGGCAAACCCAGCCAGTCTACACCGCTCTTTTTTTTGCGTGAGTGTAACAGAGCAATACTTCAGCTCTCTCCCCTCTTTGAAATGTTTTAGGCCTTGAAGGTACGAGCAGACAAAAGTCCCAAGAAAACGTTAAGCAGAACTTTCACAGAGCTCTTTGTGAACGATTCCCTGGAGGAGAGATACGTACCTACGTGTTCCTGTGCGATTTGTATGGTGGGGAGGGCCTGGATCTTTTCTTTGTCTGCTGGCGGCGGTCCAGTGTTTTCAAACTGATTTAGTAACTGAAAAAAACAATAGGCCACAGAAGGCAGAAGGAAGATGTGAGCTCAGCAGCACACAGAATCTGTTCACTTATCGAACCAGGGCACTTGAACCCTGCACCGCCTGCCTGCGGGCCTTGTCTCCCATTTCTGCACCTTCAGTGGTTTGCCCCCCTGCATCACAAGAGGTGCTGACAGTTTTGCAGCACTGCACAAGAGAACGGGAGACTCCGTTATCATGCCAGTTTTACCTGTGTAATAATTGCATCCAAGCCGTTGGCACCCCACGCGTAGTCCATTGGATTTGAATGCAAGACTCCCCTGTAAGAATAAGGACAACAATTAAATTCGGCTGGGAGTACGAACAAGAACGCTGTCAGAAAGAGCAGTACATCTTCCAACTCACCAAGGACCTAGTCCTAGGTTTGGTATTGTTGTAGGTGCAATAATTCCATTGACCAGCTGCTGGATAATTCTGAAAGACAAGAAAACCAGGATTATGTAAGAATTAGTGTCTGCTAGCTCCCAGCCCAGAAACCTGACATGGAAGGAGTGGCTAAATACTGTTGCATCATCAGAAGGAAAAGGAAAAATATCCTGTAGCAACTGCAACTTAGGAACTGATTATTCATTGATAAAGAGAAGTTTCAGTATTTTATTCGTAAGGGGATAATTTCTGACACGATGGCAAGTGGCTCTCCGGGATGCAGTTCAAGAAACATTAGTCTTGTTGTCCAGTGTTTTCTCTCATTTCCCTTCACACCAAGGACAACATTTTGGTAATACCTGGTAATGACCAGGGAATGCTTTCTCATTGCAGGTTTAATGGTCAAAACTCCCAGCCACGCTGTAGTCCATGCCGCTGTGCTCCGGGGAAACGGCCCCTATGAACTCAAGGCAAGAGCTCGCCAACAGCTGCGGGCCCAGCTGAAGCCTGACCATGCAGCAGCGTGGTCACAGCGGCAAAGCCGGGCACCTACGGAAGAGTTGCGCTGGAGAGCTGTGCTCAGGAGCAGTCTTTAAGAGACTGCTCCTCAAACTGACGAGAACAAGGGACGGGCTGATTTTCAGCTAATTTTTCAGCTACTTTTTCATCAGTGAAAAATAACGGGACTTCCTCCACAAGAACCTGGCAGCTGTTCTCACCCTTCTAGCGTGGGAACTCCCTCGTGCCTGCCAGCGGCACGGCGTGTGGTGAGACGGGCTCGGGGCTGCCTTGCGCCGTATCGATGCCGAGACTGGTGGTCTCGCTCCCTCCGGTTCTCAGAGTCCCTGTTGTCTTCCGACTGCACATTGGACCCGAACGGAAATTCAAAGCTGTCATCAAAGATCCCAAAGGCAAACTGGCCATAGCCCTGTGGCAAGGTGAATAAGTGCTGATCCACGTTCTGGGAGGGAGAGAATTCAGAGAACAGACTGTAAGAAGGAGAGAAAGAGCTCTTAGCTTTCACGCCTGGTATTGCACCAGCCTTCCAACAAAGACCGGTCTCTTCAGATCCCCAGCAGCTCACAAGCCTTGGCTGACACAGGTGGACCAGCGCACTCTCAGAAGCAGCTTAGTGAGGAACAGACACAGACTGAAACTACAGATGAAGGTAAGAAATAACTACAGCTTCCCTGGTTTCTCTTTAGCTGCTGCATGTAACTGCTGCCTTTTAAGCTGAGGCTAGTGCATAGCAACACACCCAGACAGCTCACTAAATCCCAGCTTAGTCCCCTCACAACAAGAATAACCTACAAGTGATGGTCCTATTAAAAACACGCAGTAAAAATACGACATGCAGAGATTTCAGGAGCAGCATGTGGATGATATTAATATCTCCTTTCCCAAATTTTGTCATAATCCGGGGAACATTTAAACAACGTACCAATGGAAAAACACTTCAATTCAATGGCAAAGCAGAAAGTGTTGGAAGAGAGAGAGAGGACTTACTCACCTCAAAAGGATGCCTGCTCTGATCACTGGCTGACGTAGAGGAGCTGGTCTCATTGTCAGCGTTCCTGTGAAGAATGAAGAGCATCGGTAAGCCTCAGAAGGGGGCTACGAAAAGATTTTCCCAGCAGAGGGGAGCGAGGGACATGAGTTTGACAGGAAAAGCAGACACCACAGCTGCTCGGTAACAGCGCACAGAAAGCGACCGATTCATTTTTGCGCAGAGCCAGAGCTCGAAGGGACCTCAGAGGTCTGCTCACCTTCCCTTCCACCCCAGGGCAGGGGCGGCTCCATACAGAAACCAGTCCGCCCTCAGCTGCTGATTTTCTCATTGTCCATATCAATTTTCATTTTTCCCTCCCTGCAACCTTCGTTTTCCCACATCTTCACCCATCTCTCCCTACCCTTTTAAGATTCTGATTTCACGAAGCTACAGAGAGGTGACCGAACCACGATGTCAAGCAAGGATTCCCTGCGCAATCCACCTCAAACAAATCAGCTAATCCTCTGGAGCACCGGGAAGAGAAGACTTAAGGTACAAACCCTGGTCGCTATGACCCAAACACGCTTAAGTCTAATCTTGAATCAAAGGAACTTCTCTACTGCAGAGGCATGTGACCAAATGGGACAGATTATTAGGAAAACTCTTAATGCTGTTAGGCTTCTGCTTCTAGAGAGCTGCAGGAACATCTACGGCTCAGTATCCAGGTCTACGCTTCGACATTCATGGTACCAAAAACCTAAGGTTCAGCGATTACGCAACTCTTCCAAGGTCACAGCAAATCACCAATACAGTTAGGATTAACCGGGATTGATTTTCAGCCTCTAAGGTTGGTGTAGTCAGACCTAACGTCACCTTGTCAGTACAGAAACCTCAGTCTGTAAAGACCACCTCTCTCAGCAGGCAGCAACACGCGTCTGGCACACCCCCTGCGCAGCTCGGCATGCCCCTGCACCGAACGCCTGCCAGCCTGCCTGCATGCTGCCTGTCCCGAGGCCAGTCACAGCCAAGGTCCGGCAAACGTGTCCGAAACATTTTAAGACATTTCTCCGACTCTTGCCTGTTCTGACACTGCCAGAGAGCAGTCCCGCTACTGAGTCAGCAGTAAAGCACGTGAATGCAGATCTCAGCTGCTCCAGTGCAGAGTCCAAAGTCTCAGTCAAAATGTTTCGCCGTTCGTACTCTAAATTAAGTTATTAAATTATACACCGAAGCATACGTACACTCTCCATGCCGCAGATTCCTCTCTCGGAGGGTTATCTCTAGCCTGATGACTCAAACCAGTTCAGAGCTACCACATGCCATGGGGAAAGCCTCTCTACCACTTTTTTTGTTGGTTTTAAATCAACCCATTCCTCCCCCGCCCTTTACCAGCAACATATGACGCTCAGCATTCCCATGGCTGATTTACCTGTAGATGCAAACTATGCAAATTAAGTACTCTCTACCCATAGTGAGGAAAGATGAGCCAAATATTGGGCAGAAGTAGTAAAAATGGTGTATTCAGTATCCAACATTGCCTTTTACCTAGAAAAAGGAAAAGAGCAAAGCAGACTGAGTTCATTCCAACAACAGCCTTTGGGACAGCGCATTACCTTGGCTCTTCAGGAAGTTCTTCAATAAAACCAGATTCACACCGTGGGCAAATATAGTCCTACGGGAGAAGAAATACTGAATGAGAAAAGAAAGTGGTATGTAAAAGCTGCAAAGAATGACTTCAGTGTGATGGGGTAGAAGAGAAGCATCCTGCAGCCCATCATCCTAAACGCATGCCACGATTACAGAGACAAAAAGACCCCAAACCACTGATATTTGCCTTCACCAGACTAGTGAGGCAAATTGTTAAGCCTGAGCCTGTTTGGCACTTGGCTTTAGAAAAGATTTGGATAACACTAATTAATCCCCAGTAGAGACAAAGCATTAGACAACATCTGATGTAGTTCTGGGTGAAGTGAAAGCAAAACCACCGGCCTTCCCAGAAGAGCAGCACTCAAACACTAGTTTTGAGATAGCTGCGTGCTTTGGGGGCCTTCCCCTGCCCCCCTCAAGGGGCCAAACTGTCCTAATGAAAGAAACAGGGAGGGAATGGCAGCATGGGCTAATCGCAGTGTCACTGTCACTTAGGAAGGGCTGAATGGAAAGCTGTTACTAATGTAGTCTGGGGTTCACACCACACAGAGGTCAAGGAGACACAAGAGGGTCATTCTGCAACACACAATACCAGAATTTTACACTCCCACGCTCAACGCTCGTCACAGAAAGCTACTGCCACCCTTGTAGCCTTTAACACTGAAGACTGAATATGCTGGAATAAACAGCCCGTGTGTGCAGAAGCAGGATTCCTCAGGAGTTTGCGACAGTCACTTTTCCTCACAATTCCTGGTGCTAGTGAAGAATTTATACTCCATGACCATACTGTCATAGCGAGCAGCAGCCCGGAACACTTAAGATCCTGAAAGGAAATTACTTCACTTTTCAGCGCTCAAGAAGAAGCAGCGCCACGCAGCACCGCCAAGTCAGAAGAGGAAGCGACAGACCCTGTACCTAACCCCAACCATGGCTGAGGCGGAACAGCCACCGCAGGCAAACACAGCCGCTCAAAACCCCGCGCTGGCAAAGCCAGGCTCAGCATGGAAGAAATTTAAGAGCTTCTAATAATAATGCTACTTCCCCTTACTACTGCTACGTTCGAATTGGCACAGGCCCTTAAACAAAGTCAATGGATTCCCCAAAAGAGAGGATGCTAGCCACGTGAGTTTGCTCTGATAAGACATCTGGGATCGCTCCTCCAGCCACCGCAGAAAAACCTGATAAGGCCCAAGCAGAAGGCAGCAACGCCGGCGATCCACTCGACGCTCCCCTGCCTGCCCAGCAAGATAAGGAAGCAGCAAACACCAAGACCTAGAAACAGACTCAAGAGAAGTTGCTGCTCCCTCTTCCGCGCAGGACTCTCTAGATTTGCGATTGTGAAATAAGTGGGTCTATGCAATTTACACAATATTTGATTTCAAGAACATTTCTACACCATCCAAACTCTTCTCAAAGTTGGTTACCAGCACACGGGAGCTCCTGCGTTGATCACAGAAAATCAGATCAATTGCCTCTGCCTTTGAAATACCCCCTCCCTGTTTTACGTTCCACCAGTACGCCACTGGGGTAAATTATCACGGTAGCCACGCTCAAGAGCGGTGAGCAACTTACTCCTCTCAACTCTCCTATTTAAGGGAGGCTTTTTTGTGTGCGTGCTTACAGACAACTCTGAACACAGGGATCAGCAAATTCCTCTGCAGCTGGAACAGCACAAATGTCAAAGTTTGTTGTTTCTCAGGCTGTTTGAATCACTCCTTTTGCAGCATATGCTATGGTATCTGCAGTGGCTCGGTCTGCAAACAGTAAGTGAAACCGAATGAACTCGGACCCCCAAAACAAGTTCATTAACTAGCAATTAACTAGACCTGAATCAACAAAAGCAGCTGTCTGCTCCCTACTACGGTTCAGTGTGTTCACTGCCAGATGTGCTCTGCTGGCACAAGCCCAGCACAGGGTGTTTAAACAAAAAAAAACCAACGACTGATATTTCTAGGTTACAACCTTCAGCTCCTGAGCCACTTTCTCCAGCCCGTCTATGTATTTAGCAGGAGCATTATCAAGAGTTTTGTCCTCACACTTAAATACAAGCCGTGAGATTTACCAGCAAGGCCTACCCTCGCCTAACCTGTAAGGCTGACGGAGAGGGCGAACGGACAAACAGCACGTCACAAAACCAAACTGACGGCGAAGTCTAATCAACCACAACAGAGTGACACCTATGCTCACAATCGGGTGACTTTTAAAATTCAATAAACGTTAACAAAAAGCAACGCCTTATTCTGGCAAGACGCTGTGAAAAGTTTCAGGACAAACAGAGACGGGCAGGATCCTCTGAATTGAATTTAACATCTCGCAACATTTGGCGGGCGATCAACAGAAAAATGTAGCCGTGACCCACCACAATGTTTTAGCCAGCTCCTTTCCAACAGCCAACGCTCCTTTTCTACCCACACCAGGAAAATATGACTCCTTACAAGCAGGGGTTTTACTCAGTGATTAAAGCACGTCTGCTCACGCGCTGCACCGAGACTACAAAGCACTTCTGCATTAGCGAGTGGAAACAGTGCGTGCGTATCATTTGTGCACTTGCCTACGTCTCAGATATTACCACCCGTGAAGCTTTTCTCATGCTCATTTAAATCCTACTGAAAGAGACAAAAAAGAAACCCCCTCGTTACCCCAGGGAGCTTCAGTTCACTCCGGACAAAGCAGTGGGGTAACGGTGCCTGAGCCCAGGGGGGTGTCACACTGTAAAGGGGGGGGTCTCGCACTGCCCGGGGGGTGTGTCACACTGTAAATGGGGGTGTCACACCACGCAGGGCAGTGTCACACTGTCCGGACTGGGGGGTGTCACATCCTTTCAGCCGGCTGGAGGGGGGGGGGGGGGGGGTGAGGAAAGCCCGGGGCTGGGCCGGGGAAGGGCTGCTGCTGCCGCTCGGGACCACCGCCCTCAAACCCGCTGCGAGGCAGGGCTGCTCGGGGGCTCCCCCTCCCCTCACAGCACGGCTGGAGCACACGAACCACCCCGGCCCCACCGACAGCCGCCCTGGCCCCCTCCGCACACCCCCCCCCCCTCCGCCCGGGCCGCCCCCGCACCAGGCCGAGGAGGGCGGAGGGGCCCCCTCCCGCCGCGCCGCCCCCGCCACACCCGGAGCTGCCTCCACCGGCTGCTTCCCCTCGGCCCCGTTTCCCCCACGCAGCTCCCAGCACCCCCATTTCCTCGCTGCGGAGCCCCCCCCCCCCCCAGCCCCTCCTAACGCCCCCCCCTCCGAACCCCAACTGCCACACGCAGAACCGCCCACCCCACAGGGCCCTCACCCCCCCTCCTAACGGCCCCCCCCCCCGAGCCCCCTCCCCAGCCCTCCTCACCCTGAGGACCCGGCCCCCCCTCCTCAGGCCCCCCCTCAGGCCTCACCCCCACGTGCCCGACCCGCCGGGGCCCCACCTGCCCTGGCCCACACCCCCCCCCTCCGGTTCCCCACCCCGCACCGGACAGCGGTCAGGCCCCCACCCCCGCTCACGGGCAAGCGCGGGGCGATCTCGGCCGAGCAGCAGTGGCAGAAGAACCGTCCCGGCTGCGGTGAAGCCTCCGCCATCTTCCTACAACCCCCCCCCCCCCTTTCCCTTCACCGCCTCACCCCCGCCCCGCCCAGCGACGCGCGGCGGAGGACGACGGCGGCCGAGCGGGGACAAGCAAAGGGCGCAGGCGGCAGAAACGCGGAAAGGAAGGGGCGGGGCGAAGCGCCCCGGGGAGGCGGGGACGAGGGCGGGACTTAGAGAAGAGGGCGGGGCTTAGGGTTTATAAGGAGGGCGGGCGGGGCTGCTGTCAGTCTATGAGGCCGGGGGCGAGGGCCGGGGGCCGGTGGCCCCGTCCCCCCGTCCCGGGGCCACCGGCCCCCGGCCCTCGCCCCCGGCCCCTCTTCTATTCCCTTAGGGCTGTGAGCCCACCGTACACCGGGTTTGGAGGTCTGGAGAGCTGCCTGAGTCTTCCAGGCACCCCACAGCTTGGTTAAAGCAGGCCTATGGGGATGGAGACATGAGGAAGGCTGAGTGGGGAAGAGGAGGAGGAGGGAGTTCCTGGTGAGGAAGAGCGGGAGAGGGCTGCAGAGACCTGCCCAGTCTGTCCTTGGGTTTGTTCTCATTCCTGCGCTTTTTCCCCCCCCCCTTATTTTTTAATAGGATTGTGGGAAGGGCCTTTTAAGATTGCAGCTCAAAAGTTGAATGATTTCTTTTAGAGGAGGGGGAAAAAAGAGGAGAGATTGAGCCCCCCAAAAATGAAGAAAAAGTGGCTTTCCAGTGAAAATCCCGCTTAAAGTTGCAATAGCCACAAAGGACCGTGAATGTTTCATTTTAGCAGAAACGTCTCAAGTGGGGTGTTTGCCCTCGGTTCTCCCCGGGGATGTCGGCAGGTGCTGGAGAGGTTTTGGGGGGGTGGCAGATGAAGTCTTTTATTTTTCAGGGTCGTTCCCTTGGGGGGACTCAGAAATGAGCCGGGGGCCCAGGCACGGCCCTGCCTGCTTGGAAGCGTGCTCAAAATCCCACGCAGGGCTCGCTTCAAGCCTGGCCTGTTCCCGAGGCTGCGGCTTTTGGGGGTCCACAGCGTCCTCACTGGGGTCCCTGGCACCGGGGGCCAGCGCTGCAGCACCACGGAGCTGGGGTTTTGGGGTTGCGAGGCTGTGGGGTTTTGGGGTTTGAGGGTGGCAGGGCTGTGGGGTGATGGGGTTTCTGTGTGGTGGGGCTGTGGGATTTGGGGGTTTGAGGGTTGTGGGGCTGCGGGGTTTTGGGTTTGAGGGCAATGGGGTGGTGGGGTTTGGGGGTTGGGGGTGGCGGGGTTTGGGGTTTCTGGGTGATGGGGTTTTGGGGTTTGAGGGCGGTGGGGTGGCGGGGTTTGGGGGTTTCTGGGTGGCAGGGTTTGGGGGTTTCTGGTGGTGGGGTTTGGGGTTTGAGGGCGGCGAGGCTACAGGGTTTTGGGGTTTGAGGTCTGCGGGGTTTGAGGGTGGCAGGGTTGTGGGGCTGCGGGGTTTTGGGGTTTGAGGGCGGTGGGGTGGCGGGGTTTGGAGGGTTTCTAGGTGGTGGGGTTTGGGGGTTTGAGGGCGGTGTGGTTTTGGGGTTTCTGGGTGGTGGGGTTTGAGGGTGGCGAGGCTACAGGGTTTTGGGGTTGAGGTCTGCGGGGTTTGAGGGTGGCAGGGTTGTGGGGCTGCGGGGTTTGAGGGTGGCGGGTCGCGGGGTTTTGGAGTTTGAGGGCGGCGGGGTGGCGGGTTTGGGGGTTTCTGGGTGGTGGGGTTTGGGGGCGGCGGGGTGCCCAGCAGCCCGTGGCACCAGCCCCGCTTCCAGCAGGTGGCATCTTCGGCCCGGGTTTTGCTGCTCCGGGTTTTTTCGGGTGTCGGCGCAGGCTGGGGAGGGAGCTGGGAAGCAGCTCGGGGGTCCTGGGAGGCAAAGCTCAGGGACGCGCCCTGCGAAGGGCCCCCCCATCCCCGTGCCTGCCGGGGGACGGGGCACGGGGGAGAGGCGCTGTAAACGGGGCGCTGGTGGGAAACGGCCGCGTAAGGGCTCGGTAACCGGCCGTCGACTTCTGGAAAGGTTTGCTCATTGTGTGGAAATTGCAACTGCGGGACAAATTTGCAGTCGTTTAGTCGCTGATTGATGATCCCAGCTGTTGATAAGACATGTTAGCAATTATTTACAACCGATGAGGAAACTGCTACCGAGTCCTGCAACTCCTTTATTCGGGAGGTGGGTCTAGACAGCCCAGTGTGGCCCAGCCCTGGAGCCAGACAGAACCCCGCTGCCCGCAGAGCGGAGCCCGCGGCCCTGGAGGGGGCATTTCACACCCCGGAGGGAAGTTCCCTTCCACGCTGAGGACGTGGATGCGTTTCTCCTTGCCCTGTTTCACGGTCGGAGGACAAGTTGCCACTTGATCAAATGGGTGCCAGGTGCCTGTGGGATGGGGAGGGAAGGATCCGGCTCCACTGACTTTGTCCCTCTGGAATTCCCTGACGCAGGAACTGCGGAAGCTGAACGTGGCAACACTCGTCGGGATGCAAATGGCAACGG